>NC_046286.1:29816495-29879129 GCF_004115265.2 Rhinolophus ferrumequinum | reverse complement strand
TGATGATTTCATCTCATAGTATGTGCTAGATTACAGTTATTCACTTACAATTTTGAGGACCTTAGTAGACAGTGTTGCAATCCCCAAATTTATGTCACCTAATGGAGGCTCTGTGGGCCTAGTCTCTTAGGATTATACTGCTGAAAATCCTGCTTTCACTGTTGACCAACTCAGTATGATACAATTAATACATTGATAACTATTGGTCACTAGGTTATCAATGTAATCAGAGTGGCTGAATAGCCTGTATATGTAGATAGTGTAAATTAGGAAATCTATCTAAGGAGGCCAACTAGAATATAATAGTTGAAAACATTTTATTTTATGACTTCTACATTAACGTTATTTGTTTCTGCATAATTATTTGTTCCTAAGGATCAGTCTTAATAAATCTGAAATAGTTACTTTTGTCATCATTGTAGAGAGAAGAAAACTGAGATGCAGGATGTTAAGGTAATTTACTAATAATTTCAATAAAAAATATGAAACTGAAATTCCACTTGAGACCCAGACCTTAGAAATGCAAATTGGGTAATTATTGCCAAGTAGTTTACTCACACAAGAGATTCAGCAGGTGAATGCTTGTGATAGTTAATTGTATGTGTCAACTTAGATAGGCTATCGGGCCCAATTGCTTGGTCAAACACTAGTCTAAATGTTACTGTGTATTTTTTATGTGATTAAGATTTTAAATCAGTGTACTTTGAGTGAAGCATATTACCCTCCATAATGTGGGCAGGCCTCATCCAATCAGTTAAAGGTATTGAGAACAAAGACATAGGTTTCCTCCAAAAAAAAATGGAATTCAGTCTTGAGAATGCAACATAAGAAAAAACAAACAAACAAACAAAAAAACACCTGAGTTTCTAGCTTGCCAAACTCAAGATTGTAATAACTCTCACCTGAATTTCCAGCCTGCAAGCTTGCCTATGGATTTCAGACTTGCTAACTCCCAAATAACATAAGCCAATCACTTAAAATAAATCACTGTACACATGACTGTACATATCTTATTGATTCTATTTTTTGAGAACCCTTACTAATGCAGAGCTATTCTTATTTTCTCATTAAATACAATCACCTCAGGCAAAGAAAATACATTTTTTTTATATTTCTAAGTTTTTATTTTATTCACCACTAAAATTTATTCCTTAGTTACTTTAGTACCCTATAGAGCCCACATAAAATTTTATAAATTTTTATTGGTCTGTTGAATGGGCAAATGAATGAATTCCCCAAATGTGGATTTCAATTTATGACTTTATATATCCACAGCACTTAAAAAATTTTTGGTATAAAAAATTGACTATAACTATAATTTGTTTTTTTTAAAAAAAACAGAGTTCTGTTAGACAAGTCACTTTTCATTTATTCAAAATGTTTGCAACATGCAAAATAAAATTGATATTATTGCATTTGTTGTAATAGTAATAGTAAACTTTGAGCTTTTACTGAGAATTAGGCACTATGTGAAATGCTTTAGATTCGTTAGCAAATAATTATCATACTCAGCTATGACAGTTACTTTTATTATTCCCACTTCATATATGAGCAAAATAAAGATTTAAAAAATTCAGTAACTTTCCCAAGTTTGAATATCTAGTAGGTGATAAATCTAAAATGCTAACATACGAGGTCATACAATTAAGTTCGCAAACTTATTGCAACGATGTTGCTAACCTTTTTTTGATATCAGAGGGATTATTCATTATGGATTTGTACCAACTGGACAAACAGTTAACCAAGTTTATTATTTGGAAGTGTTGAGAAGGCTGCGGGAAAAAGTTAGATGAAAACGAACTGAACATTTCACCAACAATTCATGGCTCTTGCATCACAACAATGCAAAAGCCAGCTCACAGTGCACTTTCTGTGAGGGAGTTTTTAGCCAGTAAACAAATAACTGTATTGGAACACCCTCTACTCACCTTATCTGGCCCCCAATGACTTTGTTACCTGAAGATAGAGGAAATATTAAAAGGAAGACATTTTGATGACATTCAGGACATCAAGGGTAATACAACAACAGCTCTGATGGCCATTCCAGAAAAAAGAGTTCCAAATTGCTTTGAGGGTTGGACTAGGCGCTAACATTGGTGCATAGCTTCCCAAGGGGAGTACATTGAAGGTGACCATAGTGATCTTCAGCAATGAGGTATGTAGCACTTTTTCTAGGATGAGTTTGCGAACCTAATTGTCAGACTTCATAGGTCTTTTTGAGCCCAAACTTTGTAATTCTATTTGATCTGCAGACTTATGAATAAAGTATTGTTGGGCCTTTCCCCAATGGTACTATTATTAGCTATCAGTTATGAAAGTAAGGCTGATCTCTGACTTTCAGGCTTTGTATGCTTCCTCTCCCTTTTGCTGCCCTCTTTGAGTCTGTCACAATCTCCTCTCTACCATGTTTCTCTGCTTGTGCTTTCATCTACTCATTGCACACATATTAAATTCTTACTCTTTTCAAGACACAGATCTCTCATGGTATTAAGAATTCTTTCTGTGTAAATAATAGGATCTCAATTAAAATAAGCTTAAGCGGGGGGACATAATGTATTGGGTCGTGTAATTGTATCATCATACAAATAAAGGAGCATCTGGGATTCTGGGGCTATTGAAATCAAACTCTCAAAGTCTGCCAAAGCTTGCTCTCTTCATCCTTGCCTCTGCTTCCCGTGCTCATGCCGGGTTCATTCTCTTCTAATGAAGACCAACTTCCCCATAAAAGGAACAAGGTCATTGACAGCTATAGACTTTCACATGTCCACCAAGGAATTGAGACTCAACTGCTTTTTTGATTCCAAATGAAATAGTATCCTGATCACAATTTCTGATTAGCTGAATTTGTGTGTTGTATTCACATGCATGATTAATTAACAACGATCAAGGAAATGTGACTTGAAGGACGTTGCCCTTATTCTAAATCATATGCTTTCTTACTAAAAAAAAAAAAAAAAAAAAAAAAAAAAAAAGTACATGTTGTACTGAAGAAAACAATAGATCATCACACTATATTTATTTTGGAATGACCCATATTGGTCCCCCAAGCTGACTATAAGGAAGCATATGGACAGAATCTCAAATGATTTATAGAAAAAAAAAGCACTGCAAAAAGCCAAAATGATGTGACCTTATATAAAATCTCTGATAATCAGGCTTAATCTAATTAACATGTAGAGAATGGCATAGGCTACAAATTCAGACAATCCTCCACAAACTAAGAAAAAATCTATTTCAAAACAAGATTGGATAATTATTAAAATGCATAGATTTTGATATTATATTCTCTCTATGAAACTGGAATGCAGAGATTGTATTTTTATTACAGAAGGCTTTAGCATATACTTTAACAGTCATTTGAACAGTGATGGAATTGATATTTTCTACAGATGCTTTTTGGAATAGATGATTTTGCTGATTGTGTCCACACTTGTCTCATAAACACTTAAACCAACATATGATTGAAGCCCCAAATCACCACTCAAAAAAAAAAAAAAAAAAAAAAGCTGTAGTGACTTTACTCAAAAATATTATTAAATCAAGTTTTCCTCTTGTCCATAAAAGTTTTAATATAACTTGCAATAACAATTGAATTGGAAACTGTAGTATTTCTCTTTTAAGTGATCAAATTCCTGCTACATCATCCAAGATGAACTAGCTGTGATAAAGCTCCTTATATAGGTTACAAGTTATCAATAAAGAAAATAAATTGGCTTTGGAGTTCATTATGAAAATGGGATTTTTCTTTAACTGCTAATCAGATAGCAGGACTTGTTACTATTGAACCTACTTCTAGTTCAGAACAATAAAAGCCATGTGTCATCATATTGGAGAACACCAGACTTTTCTAAAATTATAGACATTTTATTATGCAATTACATAAACACATCTATCGGTGATAAACTATAAAATGGATTATAGAAAGTATTTCTAATGAAATTTCACATCTCTAGTCCTTCTTGAAAATTTGTATCCAGTTATGGCTAAATGAAGCATCCTCATTGTGTTCCTATCTGGATTGTTTTGCCCTTTACTAAATTCAGTTGATCATCCATTGTGTGTTTCATTCCATTCTTAAATTTGTGATGAAGTGCCTTGTAACTGAAACCTTATATTTTTATTATTTGACTAAGGCTTCTCCACATATTCAAAGTTATCTAAAAAGGTCCAAGTAGTTTGTCAGTGATAATATTGTTTAGAAGATACAACTTTCCTCTAGTACAATCTGCAAGCATGAATGCTTGTTTCCTAAGCTTGTTTTAAACTCATTTAAGATTTTTCGTATACTTTTGCTGAAAGATAATTATATAATATGAACATTTTTTAAGAATAATTTTCTAATTGAGAAAGAGCTGAAAACTGACTTTTCAATGGGCATAATCTTATATGATGAAACATGCCCTGTAGTTAGCACTTTAGAAGAAATAGATCAACTTCTTAATCCTGCCATTGCTTTACAGAGATTTCAAAGAGGGGGAATTGATTTACTTGAATCTTAAAGAAGAGAAGGTCAGGTACTAAGATTTTAGGAAGAAAAGTTTAAGCCTAAGAAAGAGGTGTGTCCAAATAAGGGATAGAAGAGGAAATATTATTTAATAGAAGAGGAATGGAAAAAGGTCTTTATGATTATATATAAATAATAGCTGCAGTTGGAGAAGTATGTAAGCGAAATAGTGATTCAGTCTTCACAAAATCTTCTCAGCTAATATAGAAAACTATAGAGATAGAATGGCATTACAGCCATGTTATTTAATTAGAAATTAATGCTTTAAAATGTCAGACTAATATAGTATTTCTAGGTTGAATTTGTATAAGAAATATGATATTTGTTTAATAAAGACATTACGAAATGAAAGTAAAAGATCTGCACTTTTGAACTACGTAGAGTTAACAATCTTTGAGTGTTCATACGCACCAGATACTGTTTTAAGCACTTTTCATGTATCATTTAATTTAATACTTATTAAGTATGTATTACTGAAATGTGATTTGTCAGATGAAGACCCTGAAGCATAGACAATGTACTGATTATTTCAAAGGTCACATGTTTAATAAATTATGGCTGTGGAATTTTGGTTCAAACTGTTCAAAAAACCTACACTTTCAACCATTCTGCTCCACCTATGTATTATATGCACATGCTACTTTATAAGATACCACTAGGAAAATGTTATTCATTTTTGACTTAACCAAAAGCAGAGACAGTGGTTTAAAAATAAATTCTATCACAGACTATCCTTGTTCTCCTCTCATTTTTCAAACTATCGCTCTTTCCTCTATTCATTTTTTCTTGCTTATAGCTCAGAAATTCCAATGTAACCTGTGCTATTTTTAATAGCTAGATGCATATCTCACTCTTTAAGGATTCTAGGAATAAATGTTCCACATAAATTAATTATCAGCTACCAACACAATACTTGGTTTTCAAATATCACCTGAAAATTGAAAGGACTAGGATTGGCTGCAAGGTTTTATCTTATGCCGAGTGACAACCTACACAGCTGGAGTAGAATGATGAGACTTATTGGAGCTTCCTATGAAGTTACCTGGAGGACATGTGGACCCACTGACCCATCAACAGGCACCTCGGATGACAAAGGTACATTTCTCAGCCAATACAGGCTACTTTCCCTAGCCATCTCTGAATCCTTGCTTTATATGTATCCCCTTTCTCTAGGCTCTTTTCTAGGACAGCATTCCAAGCTATGTCAAAGAACAAGGTTGATCCTTTACAACTTTCCCCGTGGAATGTTGCATTTCAAAGCATTATCATTTTAAATCATTAATCCTATTTCTGCCGTTCACATTTTTATTTGTACTCCACTATAATAAATTCATGATTATTTCTTTTTATGTTACTCCAGTTTATTTTCACCTTCATGAAAGGATAAGCTGAAGCACACAAAGTTGCTAAGTTATTGTATGATTCATGTTCTAGCGTATATAAAAAGTAACAATATAATTTTCAATCTCTCATCAAAGTATACCTCTGAAGAATTATGGAGCTATTTCCTGTTATGAGATATATGCAATTTTAAAAATCTTAGACTAATGTAGCTCCCTGACACATTTTAAATGAAATCTTCTAGATTCAGCATATATTTTAAATGATTGTTTTTCTTTGATAAATACATAAAACATATGGTGTGAATCTCCTTTTAAATGATTATGAGGAATTAACCTCAGTTTTTGTGACAAAAAAAGTTCACAAGATTTCTCTAATACAATGTTCACTGTGAGTTAAATTAGCTGTTTACCACATGTAAATGAATATTAGTGAGGATGTTAAACAAAATTAAGTCTAACACCTAATTCGGTACCACTTGGCTGCACATATTGGTGTTGCTACATGCACTACAGTTTATCACCATCTTAGGGTTAAGATGACTCAGATACTTTTCTATCCATGTAATACTTTCTGTTGGAAATCATCTGAAGTGTGGTCTAAATTGGCAACTATTAAATTTTATATAAGAAACACCTTGGGAACATTTTGAAAAATGAACTTCTTTTCTTAAAAGATGACTTAACTAGAAAACTCCTTGGGTTAATTTTATGAAAAAAAAAAAAAGCAAAGGAAACAAACAAACAAACAACAACAACAACAAAAACTGGAGTCTTCTTCCTTTATCCACTTGAGATAATTTGTCCTTTTTTTAAAAAATTATAGAATTACATGATCAACAAAAAATCATTTTGTCATTCTCCAACAAGTGAGTAAAGGTATTTGCTATTTTCTGGAATAAAATGAAAAAATAAACGTTTGCTAACTCAAGTCACTTAGAATTTCCTTCAAAAGCAAAATGGAACAAATTAACAGAAAACAGAAATTAGATAAGCAAAAAGAAAATTATAATAATGAGTGATGTTGGATACACACATGAAAATATTTCTCACTTTTTGCACCCGCAACGACAATATCTGAGATTTGCTTAATTCACAGTGAAGAATATTTCTGGAATTTTTTCCAATGTAATTGATTTGAGTAGATATTTTTAACCATGGGGAATTAAGTGATAAAGAATTTTTATCCTTACAACAAGATATGCCCTTTGTTTTGATGTAAAATTTTTTGCCAAAAAACAGGTTATTCGTGAACATCACAGGAAAAAATTCAAATACACACTGAATAAGCCAAACAAGTAAAGTCAAGCAAGCAGTGGATTTATTAAAAGAAAAGAAGATACTGTGCTCTCCAAATAGTGTGAAAGTGGGCAGGCCAGGAGAAGAGCAACTCTCCTGAAAAACACGGAGGCTTAGGATTTAATAGAAGAAGGGCACAAAAATATTCAAGATTTAGGGATGGCATTATAGGTGTTCCCAGGGAGGACCTAGCTGACTACTACTTCCTGTCGAAACGTTTGATTCCCTTGTCCTTATTTTGCCCTTCTCAGAACTGTCATGGTGACACGGGGTGGAAATTTTTCTCCTGCCTACAACCTAATAGTATTATAATCCATTACAATTAGCTAAATTTCATCTTTAGGAAGCCGGTAAGATGGCATCCTGAGTCACTAAAATCTAGTTCTGGTAGCTGTACACTTTGTTAAGAATAATCTTATCTCCTTCTTCCTTTGTCTCCCCTCACATTCTTCTTCCTTTCCTCCCATCTCTTTCTGTGTGGTACTATTCTTTCTAACTACAGTAAGAAAATTAGTCCTAAATGCTATATATTATAAATGCAGCATGGAAATAAGATGATCCTTTGAGAATCCTACAGCATCCTTTTCTTGTCCTCAAATTTCAGATTTCATTGTAATAGTCAATCTTTCTCTTAATTTCATTATATTCCTCACATATTTCCTCTCTTCTTCCCTTTTTTAAACACTGAGAAATACTTAAAATTTAAAACAAGCTGTCTTATGACAAAGTTAAAATGAGGCTTAATTAATATATAATCATATAAATATGTGTAATCAACATTATATGGGTAAAATGTACAAAGCAATTAAGACTATTTAGCCAACTTAATCTGAAAAAAAAAATTTTCACTTTTCTTCCAATTATGTTTTCCCTGCCTCAGACTTGAAGACATTCAGTGGCTTATATGTCACATAAGTTTGATTTAAGATATAAAAATCTACTTATCTCAGTGAAATATTCTGTTATCAGTTTCTTTCTTTCTTTCTTTCTTTCTTTCTTTCTTTCTTTCTTTCTTTCTTTCTTTCTTTCTTTCTTTCTTTCTTTCTTTCCTTCTTTTTTTTTAAATTTTCTTACCATTTCTTTCCTTTTTGGATACCCAAGAACTTCCTATCCCTTTCATATCTCGCTGTTGCCTCTCAGCTTCCCTACTCTTTCAATCTTTGTATAATAAATTCATATGTTACATATATATATAGTTCCATATTTTTTCATATGTAAAATGTGGTTGTCTATTAAGAAGATATGGAGATATTACAAGAAATTGTCACTTTTTTTGATATCTGATACTGGGTGGTATCAAGAAGAAATTTGCTATAGGATGGTAATGGGAAGTCATCTCTGCAATAGTGGTAGAGAACAAGTATATTTTTGCTTTACTCATTCAAAAAAAAAAAAAAGTAAGGCTAGAGCAAAAAGGGATCAGGGATCATCAGTAAAAGTAGACAGTTAGCAAGGAATGAGAATACAGAATCTGCAGTTTTCAACCTTAGATGATAAACCATTGGAGTCAACAGCAAAGAGAGACAACCAAATTAAAATTTTTGCTCTTTTGTTGCTGTTGTTACTGTTTTTCAGAACTGACATTTATCTGGAGAACAGACTTGCGTGGGAGTGAAAACAGAAGTAGCAAAACCAATAAGAAGGTAATGTAAAAATTCTGGCAGAATATAATGATGGCTAATGTCTAGATTTCATAAAATCATGAAAATATAAATGTAACTTGATAGAGATTGAACAATCAAATTACAAAACACTGAAGTAGAAGACCAGGGCTCAACATTTGAAGATGAGTTGTTTCAGGGATAGCGTGGAAAGTACAAAATGAAACTGAAGTTGTTCAGTGGCTAATGTGTGCTCGCGATGGGCTGGGCACTTGGAATATGTTATATCTCTAATGTGCTTAATTTCTCTAAAAATAATTGATTGCCATTTTTAAAAAGAGAATGAATGTGACTCAGAGGTTAGATATATGATCTGGGTAAAAAAGTTTTTAAGTTGCTGGATGATATTTGTTTCAAAGTATTATCTGACATTAATATATGCAAATATGAGTGGAAATTTTATCCCTAAGAAATACACACAGGCTAAAATCATAAAGAATGAAGAAAGGTTTAGATAAATTTGTGGAAGATTGTTTTAGGGTAGATTTTTAAAATACTTAATAATACATACTTTATATGGGATCCCTTGTAGAGCATTGGTTGGGACAAAGCAGTGAATTATTTTGTAGTCTGACCCCTATGTAACTTCTTAACACTACAACGAAAGATGAAGTCACAAGTGGGTAGAATTGCTTTAGTCTCTGGAGGTCCCTATGAGGAAACAGTCTTGTTTGAGCCAAGAAATCAGGCAGACTCTCTCTACCTAATTAGTTCTCCTGGCCAAGGGAGCTCTTTTATTTCTTATAAAAGGACAGCTCTCTGCTTCCTGTCCCAATTTGATGATTGAAAAAAATAATAGTCTCATAAAGTTATTATTGACAGGTGATATGTTATTATACAGTACCATTTAAAAACATTAACAAATGGGTTTATTGGAATATAGACATTATAAAAGTACTTTACAATTTAATCTTTATTTTGCTAGTATTAATTTGTATTTAAAAAGATACAAAAGTATTAGAACTTTTTTTTTTAGCAATTTTCTTTGACTCCCTGAACACAAAACTTCAATTTCTGATTTTTTTCTGAGAAGTTTGTCAAAATTATTATGAATTACAACAGTTTTAGAAGGCTTCTTCCATATCTAAAAAGGTGGTCGGGGGAGCTAAATGAGTTACTACCATTTTATGTCATATTGAAAATTTTTTCTAATAACTTGGTGTTTATCTCATTACACACCATTAAATATATATTTCATCCTTAAGATAGAATATACATTTTAAGGTACAATAATATTCCTGGAAGAGAATTCTGATGAACAGTGTAGAATGAAATAAGTTTTCAAAGTCATAACAGCTACGATTTTGAAAATTATGCTTTATAATTACCATGACTTCATATCCAATATTATCATTTTTTTAACCTATGGCCATTTATAAAATTTATTTAACAGTGATCCTATGTTGCTAATATATATATACATATATATATATATATATATATATATATATACTTAATATATATATACTTAAATATATATATACTTAAATATATATATATGTGTGTGTGTGTGTGTATATATATATATATATATATATATATATTTTTTTTTTAAGACCAGAGGAAAAGTGATGGTAAATTTGCAATTTTCTTATATGTAAATAGAGCCTATAATTTAAATATGTATTCTTAAATATATAATCACGGATACTATACAAAATCATACCACTAGCATTTTGTCATTATGTATTTGGCCATCTTGTAAGCCTTGAATGAAATACAAATTATTGAATTTTGTGATAATAGCTACAGTAAAGTATTTGTTTTGTAGATATTTAAGTATAAAATAAAACATTTCAATAGGGGTGTGTGCGCATGCATGTGTGTGTGTGATATTACCTTCTCCAAGCAAAGGTATATATCTCTGTATATTTTGATGTGTTTTTATACAATTTCCTTTCTACTCTGAAACATAATAGAACATTTCCTTTGACGTTAAATAGTCTTTGAAAACTATATTCCAAATAAATAAAATATTATAAATAATATAACCAAGCCCCTGTCGTGACTATTTTTTCCTATTTATTTTATCACATCATATTATACAGATTATCTATATATCTAAAGTCTTGACCATATTTTTTTACTATTTCCTTTGTATAAATTAATAAATTTAAATGACATTCAAATTTAAATGATATTAATGAATCAAAGAAATAAATATTTCAGCCTTTTAAATTTGCTTACAATCTACTTCCTAAATCTACATCAGTTCACAAGTCACAATATTAAACAATAGTGCATATTATATCTGTCGTGATATCAAATAGTTAACAATCACATGTTTAAAATTTTTCATTTATCTTATTTCTAGTTACCTTTAAATACTTATGTTACTTAAACATTAATTCTTTCTGAATTTCCTGCATATGCCCTTTTCCCAGTCTTATGTAAAAATTTACAGTTTTTTCTTAATGATTCCTGTGAATACTCGGTGTATTAACTATTAAGTTGTCATCTGTTTCTTCTTTTTTTGAGAATTATCATATGCCTATTAATACTTATATGATGTTAATATACTAAAGTTTAAATTTTTGTAACATAATTTTTCACATTTCATTTTATATTTTCTTCTACTGTTTTTATATAAGTATAGAAATCCTTTTCCTTTTGAATATTAGAAAAATATACACACCTTTGCTTCTCACTGAGTTGTATTATCTTATTCTTTATTGTTATTTTGCATTTAAATTCTTCAGAAGTTCAAAATTTATTTTGTCATATGTTCAAGGTGAAATTCTTAATTATTTTTACATTATTTAATCACATTATATTACATGCTTCTTCATTTTCTGTTATTAAGTACTATATTTTCCATATTTTTAAAGCAAATAGTTCTGGACTGTCTATTCTATCCAATTTTATGTGTTTTTTATTTTTTATTTTTCTGTTTCAAAAAAAATGGTTTCTGGGTAATTTTGTTGGAAGACGATTAGAAGATAGTATCATATCAATTCAATTCACCAAACTAGTGGCCTGGGAAAGTAGTAAGAATGAATATTAATTTACCTTGTCTTTATAGCCACCTGGAAGAAAAACATGTTTGGTACTCATATACAAAGAATTTTTATCGTTTTTGGCAAGGATATTCAGCAACATTTAAGTGTTGTTTATAATTCAAATCACTCGTAGATATGTTTATGTGTATAAATGGGAAAAGGTTTTTGGTATGAGCAGCATACTTAGATTTAATCTCATGGGCATCATAATTTCAAAATGGCCATAGAAAACCTTTATCAAGGGAAAAATATGATTAAATTGAGACTAATATATCAGCTGCAAACCCAGAGGATTCCCAAATTGAATTTGTAATGCTGAAAGTGCCCAGAGTGTTTTGATTCTTTCAGGGAAAAAAAATCTTAAATCAGATTAGCCAATGGATTGCTGGCTTTCATTGTTCTATACAAAATGCCAGCCACTTCACCCTTATATGGTGCAATCAGTTTGCAAAGGTATATTGGAGAGGCAACGCAGAACATACTTGGAGTTGTCTTAAACCATAATTGTTCTTGTAACATATTTGTCAACCTCTCTTTCAGCTAAGAGTGTCCAGGTGATTAAGTTTTAGATAAAAGGGATGTGAGTACAAGAATTATGTCTAATATTCAGGTGATATCCTTGAAAGGAAGCAAATTTCCCTTCTTCCCCCACCCACCATGTTTCTTGCAGTTTGGAATACAGTTGTGATGGTGGTGAACCAGTTTAGGACTTGGGATGAGCACGAGACTTAGGGAAGGGCAAAGCAATCACAAGGATGAATCTGTGTACCTAAATGACCTTGAAGAGAAAAAAACACACAAAAAAAACAAAAAAAAAGCATCTTGCTTCTGTGGATTGCTTCTGTAGATGTTTATGTTGGAAAAGAAATAAATATTCTGTCTTGTTTTTAATTTAGTCTCTCTGTTATAACAATTGAAAGAAAACCTCTTCCATCTGCCTAATGACCACATCTTTGAGCTTTGTTTAGTATTTGTCTTCAGGTAACATTTTTTTCACACTTTCTAGTTGCCAAAAACTTGTAGATTTCACTGTAATTCTCAATGGACCTTTATATTAAATAAAAATTGTAGTTCAATGGTCACTTTCTTTAAACTCTTTAAATATATCATCCCTTTGAATTCTGGCCTCCATTGTTTCTTCTATTGTTCCACTGATAAACAATTTGATGTCAATCTAATTACCTGGGTCTGTTATAGTGTGTCAGCACCAAAATCACCCTTGTACATTTTGCTTTGTGATGTTTGATATTATAAACTGCAGACTGTGTTTCTGCTTTGCCAGCTAGCTTCACATTAACCTCTGCACATAAGAGATGAGAGAGGAAAACTACAAGGCTGGAGGAGAAAGAAAGGGATTGCTTCTTTATATTTGCTTTGAGAGATCTTCCTATTTGCTTGAGGTTTCTACTACAGACTTGAAAAAATGTCCTTTCCTTAATTATCTTACTATAAATAGCTTATATACGATATTTTAAGTGTTCATAAAGATTATACTAACCATACTTCTTTATAAGTTTTATATATTTCCTTTAACAATATAACAATTTTATCTATAAGTTTAATCTTTCTCTAGACCATTCGACATATTGATCATGTATATGTTATACAAATAAAATAGTATTTATTTAACCAATTCCTATCACTAAACTATCAGGTTTCTTTGATTATATTTTTATTATGTATTATACTTATTGTATTATTTTGACATATAATTTATCTACCATATAGTACTTATTCTCCACCAAACAATAAGCTAAGCATTTTATAAGTACCATTTCTGTAATGACACGAAAACCCTGAGAAGAAATTATTGCTTTTCTTAGTCATGAGGAACTTGAAATCTGAGAATTTAGAAAGTTTGCTTAAGCTCACACACTAAATAATTGTTGTTTTTAAAGGTCAAATCAAAATAAACTATTTCAATAACATTTACATCAAATAATTTTTATACATAGCTATCCTTTGCCTTTTTTGCTTGCTTTCTTGCTCTATTGTTTGGTTTCCAATATCCATCTATATGACATATTTGTGGTGAAAAATCAGTTTTCATTTAGGGATCAAAATCTCAATCACCCTGAGGACTTGTGGTTTGGGTCAGACTTCATCTCTGCAAATAGGTAATTGTAAACCAAATGGTGGATTTACCTCTGGTAAAACAATTCAGGTTTGAACATGTGATTCAAGTAATACAAACCAGGTTTATTTAAACCCAGGTTTAGATGTTTTTTTGTTTTTTTTTTTAGAAACTTTAAGGACCCATTTGGAATTGAACCTGAGAGACTGAGCATGTGAATCTAAGGATGCTGTAGTCATCCTATGAACATGTGCAAACTGAGAATAAAACCAACACCTGGAGAAGAGAAGAGCTTACCCACGCAAGAAACAGAAGCAAACCTCATTCTGATTATATGGGGAGTCTAGAATTCATAATTACCAAAGTCAATTATGTCCACCTAAAGATGCTTTTTAAAATAACCTATTAATAGCCAATTGCAAATTGAGCTTCCTCATTGAACCAATGTGCTAAGCATTTTTCCTCCTGTAGTGATTTGTAATGCTCAAAACAACCATGTGAGATAGATATTATTGTTCTCCCCATTTAAGAGCTAAGGAAAATATGACCCAAAGTTTTTATATAACTTGTAATATGTCACAATTCAGATAATTGGCGGAGTCATAATTAGAACTGAGTCAGTCAAAATGTAAAGTACAACATCACTCTCAACTGCTTTTTTTGAGCAAGTGTGATATGTATTGCTGTCCTTACACCACAAATGTCCTTAAGAATAGAAGAAGGAGGGAAGAGATCAAGATGGCAAAGTAGATAAACACTGTGCTTACTTCCTTCCATGAACACATTAAAATTACAACTAAACTATAGAAAAATCAACCTGGAGAACCATCTAAAGTCTGGCTGAAAAGAAGTTTTATAACTAAGGACATAAAGAAAACGCTGTCAAGACTGGTAGCAAGGGCAGAGGTGCAAACTGGGCCAGCCCTAAACCTTCATGGGGTTTGAAAATGGGGGGGATAGCTCAGACACAGAGGTTCCCCCCAAAGGAGTGAAGGACCCAGTTCCACACCAGAGCATTGGTGCCAGGAAGAAGAGCCCCCACAATATCTGGCTGTGAAAAGCAATAAGGATTCTGACAATCCGTGTTGCATGGAAGGCTGTAGGAAACCCAGATGTCTTAAATGGCCCACACACAGACTCACTGGCTTGCAGGCACTCACCTTGGGTTCTGGTAGACAGATGGTGATGGGGGAGGCATCAGATGGGGGAGGCATACAGTGGCTGTGAGGCCACGGTAAGAGGACAGTCGCAGTTTTCCCCGTGTGAGGACCA
This sequence comes from Rhinolophus ferrumequinum, assembly GCF_004115265.2. Taxonomy (NCBI): domain Eukaryota; kingdom Metazoa; phylum Chordata; class Mammalia; order Chiroptera; family Rhinolophidae; genus Rhinolophus; species Rhinolophus ferrumequinum. The sequence continues at coordinate 29,863,980 of NC_046286.1, read as the reverse complement.
TCTACTCTGCAGCCAGCAGGCGGCCGCCATCTTTAATGTGCTGAGCCCGCCCCTTTATGCTTAGGGCCAAATCAGAATCTCATTGGTCTGGTGAGCTCAGACACTCCACACTGCTGACTCACTGGGACCCTGCCATACCCAACACCCCAATGTCGTAGGTACTTTCTTGGCGAGTAGCCAGTCCCTGTAGCATTGCACTCTTTTTTGGGGAAACAATCAGAGTCCAGGAGACCCAGGCAAGCAACAACTGACCTCAGTGTGCACTGAGACTTATGCTGATTAGCTCCAGGCTCAGCCCTAGCACCAAACCAGAGTCTGCATTAATCTGTTGACCACAACACTTCCCACTGTAGTGACTCTCTGACACTGTGCTTCACCCAACTCGAATACCTTAGGAGGCTTTATCAGTGGCTGAACTTTAAGGGAGCTGGCAGGTGGCAGCAGTCCTTGGGGTACCCTGGGTTTTCGCTGAGCTACTCTAGGCCAAGTACTGGTGGCAGTTGTACTCGGTTCTCAAGGTGACCTCTCCCACACACCTCCAGCTTTAGAACAGGCAGCAAAAATCTGAGATTGCTTTGAAGATCAACTAGGTAGTCTCTGGCTGCTCACAGGCAGTGGGTGACCTGGGCCTGCCCTGGAGCCCCTCATAAGAGGTCCTAAAAGAAACATACCTGGAGGTTGTCTTCAGACAACAGCAGAGAACCACCCAATTAGCTCCACAAGTGGCATACACAAAAGGCAGTCTCAATAGTCACCAGAAGCTGCTGGGGTGAATCCTACTCACTCTGGTAATCCCTGTGCACAGCAGCCTATAGGCTGTGGATGTGGCCAAACCCCACAGCCAATCAGCCTGAGGGTCAGTTCCACCCACTGACATTCCAATAGGAGTCAAGGCTCAACTATAAGAGGAGGGCACACATAACCAACACAAAGGAACTCCTGGAGAACCCAAAGCAGGTGACCAAGGAGACTGTGGCAGGGCTATCCAGCAGAGACTGGGAGACTTAGCAGATCTACCTAATACATAGAAACAAACACAGAGAGGCAGCCAAAATGAGACAACAAAGAAATAAATCCAAAATAGAAGAAAAGGAGAAAACTCCAGGAAAAACAAACAAACAAACAAAAAAACTGAATGAAATGGAGGCAAGAAACAGAGTTCAAAACAATGGTTATAAGAATGCTCAAGGAACTCAGTGGGAACTTCAACAAAGAGAGAGCAAGCATAGAAAAGGACATAGAAACCATTAAAAATAAAAGAAATAGTCAGAAGTGAAAAATATGATAACTGAAATGAAGAATGTACTAGATGGACTCACCAAAGACTAGATGAAGCAGAGAATCAACTCAGCAACATTGAAGACCAGGTAGCAGAAAACATCCATCAGAAGAGCCAAAAAAAAATGATAGTTTAAGAGACCTCTGGGACAACATGAAACATAACAACATTCACATGATAGGGGTACCAGAAGGAGAAGAGAGAAAGCAAGGGATTGAGAACCTCTATGAACAAACAATGACTGAAAACTTTCCTAACCTGGTGAAAGAAATAGACATAAAAGCCCAGGAAGTGCAGCGAGTTCCAAACAGGATGAACCCAAACAGGCCCACAGCAAGACACATTATTATTAAAATGGCAATAGTTAAAGACAAAGAGAATCCTAAAAGCAGCAAGAGGAATGGAACTAGTAACTTATAAGAGAGCTTCCATAAGATTGTCAACTGATTTCTCAATAGAAACTTTTCAGGCTAGAAGGGACTGGCAGGAATTATTCTTGAAAAGCAAGGATCTACAACCAAGACAGCTCCACCTGGCAAGGCTATCATTTAAAATTGAAGGTCAGATAAAGAGCTTCCCAGACAAGAAAAAGCTAAAGGTGTTCATTGCCACCAAACCTGTATAACAAGGAATGTTAGATGGACTTCTTTATGATGGGAAAAAAAATATATATATATGAATAATAAAATGGCAATAACTACATATTTATGAACAACTACTTTCAATGTAAATGGATTAAATGTTCCAATCAAAAGACATAGAAGGCCTGAATGGATAAGAAAACAAAACCTCTATATATGCTGCCTACAAAAGAATTACTTCAGATTGAATGACACACACATACTGACAGAAAGTAAAGAGATGGAAAAAGATATTTCATGAACATTGGAAAAAAAAAAAAAAAACAGGGGTAGCTATACTTATACCAGACAAAATAGATTTTAAAACAAAAGCTATAACAAGGACAAAGAAGGACCCAGTAACCCCACTTCTGGGTATTTACCCAAATAAACCCAAAATGCTACTTCAACGGGACATGTACATCTATATATTCATTGCAGCATGGTTTATAATGGCCAAGATGTGGAGGCAGCCTGGGTACTGGTTGATGAAAAAATGGTTAAAGTGGAGGTTGTACATATATACAAAGGGATATCACTGAGCCAGGGAAGGGAGTGGATTCTTGACATCTGTGGCAGCATGAATGAACCTGGAGAGTATTGTGTTGAGTGGAGTATGTGAGACAGAGAAAGACAGATGCAATGTGATTTTGTTTATATGTGGAACATAAACAAACAAACAAATCAGAAATAAATTCATAGATACAGAGAACACTTTGCTGGTTGCCAGATGGGAGGGGGCTTGGAAGTGTGGGTGGAAAAAGGGGAAGGGATTGAGAAGTACAAATTGGTTGTTACAAAGTAGTCATGGGGATGTAAGTTATAGCATAAGAAATTTAGTTAATTGTTGTAATAATTCTGTAAGATACCAGATGGGTGTTAAATTTGTTGGGGTGATAGATGTGAGGGGTTGGAGGGCAGGGTAAAAAAGAGGAAGGGATTAAGAAGTACAAACTGATAGTTACAAAGTAGCCATGGGAATGTAAAGTACAGAACAAGGAACATAGTCAATAATATGGTAATATCTATGTATAGTGCCAGGTGGGTGCTAGACTAGATAGGGGTATCACTTCTTAAATTATACAAATGTCTAACTACTATGCTGTACACCTAAAATTAATATAAAGTAATATTGAATGTCAACTGTAATTGAAAATCTAAAAAGTGTGTGTGGTGGGGGCGGGAGATGAAGAACAATAAGTGGTCCAAATTTCCACATGTAAATATAAAAGTCACAAGTATGTAACGTACGGCGTGGGGAATATGGTCAATAATATTGATAACACAGTATGGTGTTAGGTGATTGCTGAACTTATCATGGTGATCACTTCTTCAGGTATATAAATGTTGAATAACTATGGTCCTACACTTGAAACTCATATAATATTGTATATTAGCTATATTTTAATAAAAATCTTTAAAACATATAGAAAGGAATTATCACTATTTTCTTTTTTAATCTATTTCATTGCTTTGTGATACTCTGTTTTAATCCATACCCTTTCCTAAAAGTCAATAAAAATACATAGAGTACATTTGTCTAATGTTTTATATTCAAATTATCTTTGTGATTTTTATTTATTATATTTTTCATAATACAGAATATGTTGATAATTCGAACCAAAGGGCAGTAATTATGGAAATTAGTTATATTCCTCATTGCCCCAAAGTTTTAAGGAATAACATTCCTTGGATATAATAAATCTGTTATAAATAATGACTTTGCCCTAAAATCTGAATGAACACATAAAGTAACCCATAATAATGCAGCTAGCTATGGTTATGGTATGTTTGGACATAAAATAAGAGTTAAACCTATTTGACAATTTTCTGTAATATTCATAGTTTTTGTAATATCAATAGATTTCTTTGGTACTTTTTCAAAATATACTGTGATTTATTTGATTTTTTTTGTCTTCACACTATTTTATAAAATCTTAGTTGATAATTTTAGGAATAAGAAATAAATATTTTATATTGCAACAGTTATTTTTGGTAGAAAGAATCTAGTGTATTAAAAACTCTTTAAGGCAACTTTTTATTATTACTTACCAGTATATTCATAGCAAATTTTTAATGTAAACCTTTGAAATATGAAGGAATAAAAGATACAATCTAACTGGAATACAAGAAAACATTTTCTTGTGTGGTAATAGTGTAATATGACTATAATTCACTTCACAAAAAAGGATAGCATTCTCCTGCCACAGAAATAAGACTCCGTGTTTTTTGATAGGAACTATAAAAACTTACATTACTCTGTTCTAAATTGAACCATTTAGAAAATCTGCTACTGTAGAATAACATAATTTTTCTCTAAAAATTTAAGTCTGGTATATCCTAGGATACTATTATTGGAAACAATAAAATATACTATTGTAAGATCAATGAGGGTTGAGATGACTATATTCTCATAAGCTGAAAAAGACAATCAGTATGGTAATTAGAGCATGTTAATTACCACCAGCAACAAAAATGAAAATGATTTACAACAGGAAATTAACAGCAGTTACTGCTCAATATTGCATGACTTTTCCATTAAGAATAATATGAGGACTTGTTAAATTATAGAAAATGAGAATAATGAAGCTAGAATATTAAAGAGCTTTAGATTTCCTGTCTGGCTGTGGTGGAAATCATTAGGAAGGATTCTGAGCAAGTATTACATTCTGTGTGGGTTCAGCAAGCTTGTTGAGTACAATGGGGAAATCTTCATGTATGCTTTTGTTTTTACAAGATAAAATAAGACTGGGTATTCTGGCTCAGCTAGAAGCAGTTCAGTAACCTTTCCTGAATAATACATTTACCAAAATCTGCTAACAGCATTTCACCATTTCCTTTAAAACTGTTGGACTGTCGGAACAAAGAATATAATTTGCTACAGTCCCAGAACAATCAGAAGAGTTGAAAGAGTTTTTATAATTACAAATAATTTTTAAAGAAAGGAAAACAATTATGTGACTAAGATTTAGATGAAATATACAAATGGTAAGAAACTAAGAAACCAAGAAACCTCAACTTCTTTATGTGTGCTACAAAAAAAAAAAAAAAAAAAAAAAAAAAAAAATGTGGTATTAACTTTCTTTTGGAAAGTTTTAACATGAGAGGAAACTGCATTATAATAAGACCACCTACTGTACCATCATCACTATATAATTCAGTCTGTCAAATTTGACACAAGTAAAGCAGAAGTGAAACCTAGAAAGTTTGATATTAAGTACATGTTTGAAATAATGTATAATTATAAAATATGCCTAATAGAGAATAAACTGTTCCCAACGTGAAAATCATATTAATTTATTCAACCTAGAGGGACATAATTTAGTACACTAATAAACTACATGAAAATCAAAACTATTGTTCTGGGGAAAAAGGAGAGAGGCTGAAAACAGAATATTTGCAACATGTTTAGTTTTTTAAATTTATTTTGGAGTTTTCAACAAATGGATATATTAATATAAGGTAATCTTGATATGTGTTATAAAATATATACAGTCTATATAATTTGATCTGATTTAACCACATTATTTTGTTTTATTCCTTACCTAAGATCTCGTATTTAAAGTTTTTCTAAAATTGCAGTGTGAAATTAATAACCATTTAATGTGTTCGATATCCAATTTATCTGAAATCATGATCATTATATGCCTTGAATAATCTAATTATTTTCATCCATAGAGCAGAGTTTGAGTTTTAACTTTTTATACTGTCCAGGCAGCTCCACTAGCCCTATGAAAATATTTCACCTGGCTCAAACTGGCTCAAACACAGCCAGTTTTTCCTGATAAAGTATTTAGTTATTATCACAAGCTCCTTCTTTGCCTTATTTTTCTGTTAACATCTATTTGCTACAGTCTGTCCTTGTGGTTTCATTTGTAGTAAGACATTTTAAAAGCATCCTGGTAAGTACCACATCACTAAAACTATTCCACAACAAAATTATTGGCATAAATAGACATATCCTAGCTAAATACAAGCTGTTGCTAACTACACATAAGCAAAATTAGCCCTCTCTTGCATAATATCATTGCACTCCAGGTAGGCAATTCATTCCTTTTCAAATATCTCTGAAACAACCTTCAAAATTATTATTGCCCAGTAATTATACATCTCACCACTTAGTGTCTTATTGTTATTTTTGTTGTTGTTATTTTACCATAGCAGTTTTAAAAATGTTCTCTGAAACTAATATCATACTGTTTCAAAATTGTAGAATCCATGCCAGTGTTTTCATCTAAATACAGGCAAATAGGGATAAGGAGTTATTCTTCCCAAATGTACCCTATGACTGGTAAATTTCAGAATACCTGGGACTGGCCCTGCTCAGCATCTTCCCTTCTTCCTTCTAGGAGTTAGTTTCCAAAGGTAACCTGCAAGGGAAAGGTATAGCAATTAGGGAAAGGAAAAAGAGGGATATGAGAAAGGAGAAAGACCAATGCTAACAGTGGTGAGCAGAGCTGGTGAAAATGAGAAAGTTCCAACAACAGGATGTCTAACATCTAATTTTTCTGATTTTGTGAAAACCATGTCTATGTAATATGACAATGTAACCAGCTTCAGAACCAATGTTCCTTCAATAAAGTCCGCCCTTCACACACACTAATACAGGTAAATAGGATCATGGAGAAGACTAAGATTCTCCTTCATCTTTTACATTTTTCACTCTATTTCAAAGATGTTATGCGATGATCTCTTTTCAGGAACACACAATAATTAGATAGGTCTTATTGTGAAGGAATTGGATGGATGCCGTCATATGAGTCCTCTTCCTCACTATTGCTCATTATCACATCAAAATCAATCACAATGTGACCTGCATATAAAATAAAGTGATGACATTCAAAATGAAGGAGATATACAGGAATTGTTCTTATGATTATATTACAGCAGTAGATAGGGGGTCCAGGATCTGATGTAGTCTCAGCAGAAACACTTCAAAAGAAGGATGGAAGTAAAAACATGCAACAATACCAACACAATATTTGTGCTTCAAAAGCACCTCAAAATCCACAATTTTACATAAACTATCATTCGTAGACTATATAATAGCCTATCCTGACAGGTAGGACAAGTGTTGAATAATAAAGTTTGAAACTATTTTATATATTGAAGTGCATTCAAATAATGCAATTTTTCAGACTATAAAAATTAAAAAGTAAGCGATAAAGTGATTGACAACAATAACAAAGATTTTATTCTTTGTTTTTTTCTGTTTCAAGCTAACTGGTGTTATTTCCACAACACCGAGCTACCATTCAAATCATTTGCATAAACAAAAATCTTTATTTTGTGCAGAATGTAGTTTATACAGCTCTTTCACATATATCATAATAGCTAATGTGATGATGCTACAAGGGCCACATTCCTTTCCCTAATTACATATGAAAAAATTGATAGAATTTAAGAGATTGGTACAATAGTGACCTGGTTTTAAAAATATTATAATTCTGGCCCAAATTTTTCTATAGTATCATAGAGTTGACACATATGAGATACATGATCTTTTTAAAATTTTTATTAAATTTCTTGGGATGACATTGGTTAATAAAATTATATAGGTTTCCAGTGTAAAATTCTATACTATATCATCTATATATTACATTGTGTGTTCACCACCAAATTCAAATATCTTTCATTCTCCTTATATTTGACCCACTTTACTCTTCTGTATCTCCTTCCCACCCCCTTTTCCCCTAGTAACCACTAAACTGTTGTCTTTGCCTGAGTTTCTGTTTGTTTGTCTTACTTATTTGTTTGTTGCTTTCAGTTTTATATCCCACATATGAGTGGAATCCATCCCTCTTCTAGGTGTCTACCCCTGAAATTGGAAAAACATTTATTTGTAAAGATTTATGTACCTTTATGTTCATTGCAGCATATTTCATGGTGGCCAAGACATGGAAACAACAAAAGTGCCCTTTGATAGATGAATGGATAAAGAAGATGTGGTACATATATATCATAGAATTCTACTCAACCGTAAGATATCTGGTCTTTCATTTATCTAACAATAAATACTCATCACCCACCAAGTGGTAGGCACTTGTCTAGTCCCATGGGATACACTAGGAGAAAAACCACAAAAACGTCCTTGCTTTCCTGCATTGTGTGTGTGTGTGTGTGTGTGTGTGTGTGTGTTTGTGAGAGTGTGTGTGGTGGGGGAGAGTGCTGGGGAATAAAAGGGTAGGAGAATGAAAAAATTGAACACAAGCAAGATAGGTGCCCATGCCTTTGTTTTATATGGGTACTATTTATGGAGGACCCCAATTCTCCACTTAGTAAATATCCCCAATTACTCTCCACTTAAACCCATCCTTAGTTTAAAGGGAATTTTTACTGTTCCTAACAGAACAGTTTCTTATTTATCTTCTTCTTTACAAGAATACCTGAATATATTTATCCTTCTTTCTTTATGTAGTTGACACTTAGTTGTCCTTAAAGACACAACTTAGTGTTAATGTTCTCTAAGAAGTTATTGGACAACTTTGTGATCTCGATGTCCACTCCTTCATTTTTCCTTCAGTTTATGGTTATTAAATGAAATGCTACAGTTTACTTTTACTCATCTGCTTACCTGTTTACTTTCCACTTTGAGTATATGATACATTGAATGAAAGTTTATATTTGTTCCCAGTAGCCTAGTGACTAGTACTTGATAGGGACCCAGTAAGTTTTAATTACCCAGTTGAATGGCACTAGAGTTTTAGAGTGTTAATTGTTATACCATGTTTCCCCAAAAATAAGTCCTAGCTGGACAATCAGTTCTAATGCATCTTTTGGAGCAAAAATTAATATAAGACCCAGTATTATATCATATCATATCGTATTGTACCATATCATATCATATCATACCATATCATATCATATCATATTATATCATATCATATAAGACCCAGTCTCATATTATGTTATATTAATAAGACCCGGTCTTAAATTGTAGTAAAATAAGACCAGGTCTTATATTAATTTTTGCTCCAAAAGACGCTTTAGAGCTGATTGTCTGACTAGGTCTTATTTTCGGGGAAACATGGTAATGATCGCCCCAATCAGACAATCATAGAATAACCTTGTGAAAAGGACATTTTTAAATCAACATTTTAAAATCATTTTAAAGAACTCCAAAGTGTTTTGTTGGCCAGTCAGATTGAGGAATCAGTTCGGTCATATTGAACACATTTATACCCACCACTTTTTAGCTTAGAAACCATTGAGGTATTTCATCTTATTGGTAAATATGAAATAAAAATGGTAATAATACATTACATAAAAATCAACAAAAAGAAAATGAACACCTGATTGAAAAATGAACAAGTGATCTGAACAGACACCTCACCAAAGACAGATGACAAATAAGCAATGAAAAAGTGTTCTACATCACATGTCATTGGGGAACTCAAGTTAAAATAGATAAAACTATTTGAATGATCAGAATCTGGGACATTGATGACACCAAATGCTGTCAAGTCCTGGAGTAACAGAAACTCACATTCATTGATGTTGGGAAAGCAAAATGGCACGGCCACTTTGGAAGATAGTTCATAGTTTCTTACAAAACCAAACAAATTATTGCCATTTGAACTAAAAATGAATGTCTTAGTATTTACCCAAAGGAGTTGAAAACTTATGTCCAGGCAAAAACTTAAGCCTGGATGTTTATAGCAGCTTTATTCATAATTGGCAAAACTTGGCAACAACCAAGATGCCCTTCAGTAGGTGAAAGGATAAATAATCTGTGGTACATTCCACATAATAATGGAATATTATTCAGTGCAAAATGAGCTATCAAGCCACAAAAATACATGGAAGAACTTTAAATGTATGTTACTAAATGAAAGAAATCAATCTGAAAAGGCTACATACTATATGATTCCAATTATATAGCATTATGAAAAAGGAAAAAATATGGAGACAATAAAAAGATCAGTGGTTGCCAGAAGTTAGGGGGGAAGTAGGGATGGATAGATGAACTACTAGGTATACCTAGGGCAGTGAAACTATTTTGTATCATGCTATAATTGTGGATGTATATCATTACATTTGTCAAAGCCCATAGAATGCACCACATCAAGAATGAGCCCTATTATAAATTCGGAACTTTTAGTGATAATGATATGTAATGTAGGTTCATCAGTTGTAATAAATGTACCACTTTGGTGGGGGACGTGATGGTGAGAAGTTGTGTGTGCGTGGGGCGGGGGTAGCAGAGAGTATATGGCAAACTTCTATACTTATTGCTTAATTTTGCTGGCAACCTCATATTGCTCTAAAAAATAAAGTGTATTAAAAATATCTAAATAATCCTAAGAAGAGCAAAAAAAAAAAAAAAACAACATACAATAAAACAAAATTCAACTGACTTTAATATGAGTTCAGGACGTCACATCTGAATGGGTACTGTGCCATCCAACCAGAGCTGTGTCTTCCAACCAAAGACTTATGAAAATGTCACCAAAAGTAACTTTTAAAGCTTCTATTTTTAATAAAAATTTTGCTTACATTTCACACAAGAATGATATTACTATTTTATAGTCTACCTATTATTTTTATTATTTTTTTTTGTATCTCCAATTGTGATTCTCTATTTCTCTTTACATGTATAGCTATAAACTTTTGGATGTTTTAAAAAATCCAATATATCATTATAATATGTGATTTGCCAGCAAAGAAAATATTCAAACAATTGTGTCATTGTAGCCAGAATATATAAAATTATAATTAAAGAAAAGAAAGCAATAAAAATAGGCAGATTTTGAACAGATATTCCACAAAAGAATAAAAAAGTGGCTAACAAGTACATGAAAAGATGCTCAAGATTCTTAGTCATGAGTGAAAAGCTAATTTAAACCACAATGATAAACTACTTCACACTCACAAGTTGATAACATGAGAAAACCTAATAGTTTTAGTGAGGCGAGGACAATTGGAGCTCATGTATTGATGGTGGGAATGTATAATGTACAGACACTTAAGAAAAGAGTTCGATCATTTTGTATAAAATCAATATACAACTACCAAGTGTTAGGCACTTTTATATCACATGGGATATATGGAAGGAAAAAAATACTGCATTCATGCAGCTTATATTTCAGTACCGTAAAGTGAGACAATAAACACAACATGTAATTGAATTATGTAGTATATACAAAGGCAATAATTACCCAGAAGTTTCATTTTTCTGTATTTACCCGAAGGAATAAAAATAAATATCCACAAAAAAATCTCTACAAGCATGTTATTAGTGAGTTTATTAACAATAGACCAAGACTGGAAAGAACCCAGATGTTTATCGATATGTTAGCAGATTAACACACTGCAGTGATTTAATACAATGAAAGATACTTTGTTATATCTATCTATATATAGATACATATATATCTATATATATATGTGTGTTTATATGTATGTCAACTATAATTTCACCATTATATGTTACTTCATCATTATATGTATATATGCAAATATTTGCATGCATATGCATGGCATGCATATAATATATACATAATGAATTAATATATAAATAATTTATGGTTGATGTTATTTTGCAAAGTTCTAAACAAAGTCAAAACTAAGGTACTGTGATAAAAATTACAATAGTTTATTAGGTGTTGTTTGATTGCAAAATTGACATGGGGAAATCCAAGAATAATGGAAATTTTCTATTTTGATTAGGTTGGAGGCTGTATAAAACTCATCAAACATATGGAATCTATGCATTTTGATATATATATATATATATAAATTATATATCAATAAAATTATTTTAAAAGCTTATTACAAAATATCAAATTAGTTTGTGAAGAATATCTTTAAAATGTTTTAGCAAGTAGAATAATTTTAGGATAATTAGATGTCCCCTTAGACTGTCTACTTTACTTTGTAAAAGTCAGTAATCATTTTGATAAATTGCATACTAGTGCTTAAAATAAGTCATTTTTATCATATTCTTATTTATCAACTGAAAAATGTAACATATGCTTAGTAAATTGTATATCTTGACAAAATATTTCAAACTGAACACACCCACATAATCAGCACTTAGATAAAGAAACATGATTAGCAGACCCCAAAATCTTCTCTTGCCATTCTTCCCAGGTATTATACCCCAAAGGGTAAATTAGATTATTATTTCTAAAAGCATGGATTAGATCTTCAGGGAATCTAGGTGTGTAAATTATCTTTAGTTTCTTTTTTTCTTTATCCTCCAATTTTTGTTGACATTTTGTTAAGTTTATTTGTTTCAACAAACATTACCTTAATTTTTGTCCCTGAACTTTTGTATAAAACTTTAATACCTTCCTAAATAGTTTCTAATTCAAAGCTTCTAACTCATCAATCGGTCTCATCATCATAAACTCAGGTTCTATCATTCCACCTCTTTGTGTATATGTGTGTGTATAATGTACACATATGTTTTGTGCACAGCTCAATTTATTAAAGTGGCTGAATGACAACGTAGAGAAATCAATGGCATTGAAAAAAAAGTTGAATGCTACAATCCCCCTAGAAACAAGAGGCATGGCTCAGAACTCAGGGCTACGGGAGATACACCAGGTTTTAATCAGAAAGCTGAAGAAGGAGGGAGGGCAGAAACTAGGCCTAGCCTTTAGTGGGTTTCGTCAGGAAAGACACGGCAGAGTAAACAGTTTAGTATCGCCTACTTTGAATACTTTTGGTGGGCTTTGAGCTATAAGGGTGATCTGTAGTTGCCAAGCACCTGACCTGGGGTGTACAGGCCAGACAGAGGAAATATGGATGTGGAGTAATTCATATGCATATCAAAGGTTGCCCCGGCTGAATCTTTTGCTATGTCTAAGAAATGGCTAGTCCCATGTGGGAGAGTTTCTCCCAAACCAGGAAGTTTTTATTTTAAAAAAGTGTAATTAATTTTAAAATAATTAATACAACATGTATTATATACACACACATGTATGTATGTGTATATGCACACCACTCTGTGTGTGTGTATATCTAGTTCTGTCTATCTGCATATACATGCATGTATGTATATATGTATACTTGTGTATGTGAATATATATATCCATGCCATCATGATGTTCATCCAGTACCCTTTTATTTTCATCTTTTCTATAGTTTCATCTTTTCTTCTGCTTCACTGATTACTGACTAACTAAAATTTCACTTACTCTTTAAGTTTCATCATTGATTAATTATAAGTCTTTTCCAATGCCACCAAAATCAATCTCTTTCTCCTCTGTAAATCCATAAAACTTTTTTAAAATCTCCGTAAACTGGAAGACGATCCTATTTGAATCCTGCTGTGATACTGACAATACCCTTGAGTAAATTTGGAGATTCATGACGTTTGTGCTGTTGCAGGAGTCCATAATTTTATTAATAACAAAATCTATTATTCTCTGTTTGCTCCATGTGATGTGCATTGGAATTATCTGTTGGTTTGTTTAAATTGCGGAAGCCTTAGACTTACCTAAGACTGGTACTCAGCCTAAGGACTGTTGTGGAAATCTGGATTTTAATCAACATCTCTGGTGGCTATTTGGCACACTGGGTTATTAGAACAACTGTTCAAGCCTGTTCATCTTTTTAGTGATTTATGTACCATGCTTAATCAGAAAATGTTGAAATTTTATTTCTAAACAATTGTAGCTAACACAGATAACACTTACTGTGTATCAAATGCTTTCCTAAGCTCTGTGTATATATTAACTCATTGAACATCACCATAATTCACAGAGATGTTTCCTATTGTTATCCCATTTTATAGATGGAGGAAATAAAATCAGAAAGCATGAAGTAACTTGCCAAAGAGTGTATAGCTTTTAAATTTAGCTGTATTCTGTGTTCTTATACATTAAACTACATTTATTCAAGTGCATAAAGCAATTAGATAGTTGATAGGTGATAGATATAGATGATAGCTAGATGATGGATTATAATACTTGAAAGGTGAAAATGTGATCAAAGTTATTTCAGGAAAAATAGAAGTAATAAAGTATCAGATACTCACATGAAAAACAAAGACACCCATTTCAGTCTTTTAGTTAATCTAGATATGGAAACCAACAACTTCTTCGCAATAGAAATGTCACATATCTATAATACAACCCAAACTGCTAGTTTATGTAAATTAGGTTTTTGCTACAATCAATATTCTTAAGATACTGTCTGATTCAGAGCAAATAAATATTTTTGAGAATTAGTCCTAAAACATTTTTTCACTCTTAATAGTATCTACATTCATTAAACTAGAGATTTCTAAAGAAAAACCTGACCATGAATCTTACCCATTGACACTTAATTTGGAAATTTAAATTTTGAGAACCTATTTAAGATTTGTTTTAATGTATGATTATGGGTATGTAAAGTATTTAATCTCCAATGAATGTTTACATAAGAAAATGACCATGCTATTCAGTAGCTTGTCTGAAGATATAACTCAATTCAAAAGCAGTCGTGCATTTTTTATTACTGCATAGTAATTGTTTATTGGTAAAAATTATTGTTAAGTCTGGCTTGAAGTTATTTTATCATCTTCTACAGGGAAAACACTTCATATGTATTATCTCATATAAGCCTCATAACAAAAGAAAGCAGATAATATTTATAGATGAATGTACCTAGACTCAGAAAGTGACTTGCCAAGAACAGCAAGTAATTTTCAGATCTTGGAAAAAGAAAATATTTCTTGAAAGGAAAAGGCCTTCTAGAATAGCCTATTTAAAAGATGATAGATAGATAGATGACAGATAGACAATAGATGATAGATAGATAGATGATAGATAGATAGATAGATAGATAACCTGTGTGTGCATATACGTGTGTATTTATAAATGGGTGTATATACATTAAGTCCTCATTTAACATCCTCAATGAGTTCTTGGAAACTTCAACTTTAAGTGAAACCACTTGTAACAAAACCATTTTTACCATAGGTTAATTGATATAAACAAAATTAAGTTCCTATAGCATTTTTCTAGTCATAAAAACATCACCAAAACACTTGTAATGTGAAACATTGAAATAAATGGGAGCTCTACATACATTAAAAAAGATTAAGACAAGTAATATAATGATTTTCTAAACTGCTTACTCCAGTTCAAGGTGTTGGGTGGTTGGAGTCCCTCCTGGCAGCTCAGGGTGCAAGGTGGGAAGAAACACTGGACAGGACGCCCTCCCATTGTAGTGCCACTCAAACATACGCTCACACTCAGATGGGGACAATAAAGGCATGTCAATTGACCTCAGATGCACATCTTTGGGATGCGGGATGAGAACAGAGTCCCAGAGAAATTCCACACAAACGTGGAGAAAAACTGCAAACTCCACATAGACAGTAGTCCTGGCTGAGATTTGATTTTTTTTTCTTATCCCCATTATTATGAAATCACGTTATTCAAGAAATGTCATACACACACACACACCCACAAACACATACATTTTTAATACATATATAGCAAAAAAGTATACATATTTTAAGAAAGGAAAACTGTATTAAAACTGTAATACTCGATATATATACCGATAACAAAAGATAAATACAAGTCATGTTTGACTTCTGCAATCACAAGAGGTGCTCAAAGCGGTTACCATCAGTGTCCAGGCACTTCTGATTACAGTGAACTACTGCTTGAACAATGATGAATCAAGTGTCCACTTGTGTACATTTTTGGCACCCCCAGTATATTCATAGACTGTATATATATATATATATATATATCACATAAATATCATTTGCATCCAGTATTTATTACCTGCTTATAGGATAGCATCTTATCTGCATTTTCTACATGGAGAAGTTGAACCTCACTCATTCACTCTTTAAATAAGCTTTTATTGGTCACCTCCTTTGTGTAGGCAACACCATAGGTGTTGAAGATATATAGTTTTGAACCCCATGGACAGAGTCTCTGCTCTTAGAGGCTGACATTCTTGAGAGAAAATGGAAATAAAATAATAGAATTAAAATTAAAACCTGCTGTGTTGGAGAAAAAACAAAGGATATTTTACATATATTTGACAACAAGGCAGGCAAGCACTCTCCAATGAGATGACATTACAGGCACATGTCCCATTACAGGAAGTCAGGTTTTCATCCCTGACCTTCTAAGGCAAAGGCCAGTGTAGTTCTGAAAGAGAAATAAGCTTAATTTGTTGCTAGGACTGAAAAAAGTCCAGCTTTATTAAAAACCTTTTTTAACGTAGTGTTCAAGGAAACATCGCTGTATACTTCAGTGAAATATTTTATCCCACTTATTTTTCTTAATACTAGGTAAGGCTGGGAGGAGGAAATGACAGTGTTGGAAAAGGTACTAGTGGGCAAAGAAAGAATAGCTTGAATTTGCATTTTTTCTATGTGAAATTGCACATTTCTTTTGAGATGGAAAAAAATCAAAGATATATATTTCAGTTACGTTTACCAACATCAAATTGAACATATTTAATTAACCTCAGCGAAAATTTATTGAGTTCCTATTAAATAATAGTGATCATAAGGGATAATATCATAGAAAATATAACAAACTTTGAAAAGAAATAACTTTGTAGATGGTAAATCCATTTCAAGAGTAGCACAGAAATATATTTTTCTGAAAGAGAAAAAGGAAGTGAAAAAGAAGTAATTGTCTTTGGCCTAAGATTGGCTACACACGACATTGGAACCATAAAAATAATATACACTCTTCCTTATCTGTTTGAACTTGCTACAGCCTTTTTAGTATATAAATAACAATCTTTGTACAAGAGAAGCTATAATCCAAATATGAACATTAAGAATATAGCATGAAAAAAATGTTGTGTTACTATTCCCCTAAAACTGTACTAGATGGACACTTAAAATGAGGAATAGAATGAGGACTAACAGGTATTTTTTCTGAGAAACAGTGGAAATGCTTAGAGTTTCTAAGGTGAAAAAAAAAAATAAATATATATATATATATCTATATATATATCTATATATCTATATCTATATCTATATCTATATATATATATACATAGATAGATAGAATGACTTGAAGAATAAAAAAGAAATAGTAGCTGTGAATTCACTCGATTTCAAAATGTCATCCTGAGCACAGAAAGAAGATATCTGTAGAAAAGATGCACAGAATATCGAGGAAGACCAGAAACTATTATTAGCAACAAGGGATATGAAGTATAGCTCTTCTGCTGACCTCAGGTATCAAATCCCATATGGATAGCACATTCAATATTGATGAATATATTTTCCCGTTATGGACTATCCTACCTACAATGTACTTTTAGATCTTGAGCTAACAAGTACCATGAAAACTGAACTTGGAATCTAGGGCATGTTAGACAAATCAATCTTACATAGAGACACAGAAAAGTCACTTGATTCCTAGGAAAAAAAATTACATGATTCCATTTCACAGGGCAAAAAAGATCTCTAAACGACTTTTACAAATAGGTCAAGTGGACAAGAATAAACATTTTGTTTTCCCAACCTATTCAGCCTGAAGAAATAGGCTAAGCTGGTGTTTTATCTATTTACTACAACTAGCATACTCATGGATTCAGATACAAATAAGAAGGACACTAGAGAGAAATAAATGAAAGTAAATGATATAAAAACGCTCAGCACGAACTTCTGAGACGCTAGACAAATTCCACTGTTGAGTTACTTGCTTCTGAAAACAGCCAACTTCTGCAGGACACTTGCTTTCAATATTTACAAGAATGCTGGGTCTTATTTGAGGAAAACAAAATAAAGGTCTTGTGGAGGACTGGAAAAAGAGAAAATAATCCTTGTGCTTATTAACCTATTTGAATGTTGATGCTAAAAACAACAACAAAAAATTAAGAGCAAACATTCTAGTAGAGTTTTGAGTCAAACTGAAGGAGGTGATGACAAGGAAAGAAAACTGAGCCAGGAAAATGAAATTGCTGTAAAACTGCTACCCAGCTGGCCACCACCATGAAATAGTTTTAATTTAGTGCTGGGAAAAGCTCCTAGAACAAAAGATGATGTGCATTATAGGAGGAAAAAAATAACAAAATAAAACTGTGTAATTTTATAGAGCATTTTATAATATCTATGAGATTTTTAATAAACAATGGATTAAAAATATTCTTACCCTTGCCATGTCCAACTACTGCCATCGGTCTGGAGATTATGGCTTAGATTATTTATTTATTTATTCATTAATTTGACTTAATTACTGAAACTAGTCATTAAGCATCTTCTAGATACATTATGCTTTTCGATGATCTTCAATGAAAAATATTTTTAATCATTCCAAATAATCAACATTACAGAAAAATTTCAATAAAAGCCATTGAAAAAAAGCATTGTATTAATGCAACATATTTATTATAAAATATTGTGCTTAATAAAAGAAACCAAAGCAAGTAAACCAGAACTAATTTATGGAGCAAACAATCAAAATGTCTGTGCCTGGATTTTTTTCTAAGTACAGTGCAGTTATGAGTCAATTTTACAATGATAACAAAATACTTTACTGCTTTCCATAGCAAATACAGATGGACGTATATATAAAGAGCTCACAATTAGCATTTTATTTATTAACAACATGAAAACTAATAATACAAAAATGTTATGTATAAGTATTCTGATAAAATTGAGTTAACATTTAAATAAAATATTCCACTTCTTATCATTTCAGTGTATTATTTTTATCTACTTATTTATAATATAAAATACAAATTAAAATAGAGTAAAATTGTAGAAAATATGTTCATTGACATGCACGATTTTGTATCACACATGGAGAAAGCTACATATATGCATATCTTTATAATTTGTAAATCTGTAATTTACAATGTATAGTATTTGGTTGAAAACATATTGACAACATATAGTTTGAGCTATAAAATCAAATGGCCTGTTTCCCCCAGATCTAGCACTAACTTCCTAAAAATATCATTCATTATTTTGAAAATAAGTATTGTTCCTAAAAATATCAAAGCATATGGTTACTTAAAAAAAAAATCTTTTTGAAAAAATAAAGTACATATTTTTATTTGATTATACAAGATTTTTGAAACCTGATCCTTAATATATTTAGTTTTACTTTTCATTATTTAAAAATAAGCAAACTTATTTGATACCACAACGATTTTAAAAGGAGTAACATATTGATATACTATTAATAAAAATGTTAATAATGAGAATTCTTGTCTGGATTAAATAAAACAGATAAAAGTATATTCACAGAATAACTGTTGCTAGAAATTATCAAATTTTGACTCGTATATTATTTTTTTTAGTTCCTCTAATTTTTTTCACTTCATTTTTTTTAGAGCGGTTTTATGTTCACAACAAAATTGAAAGTACAGAGATTTCCTATGTATTCACTGCCCTGGCACATGCATATCGTCCTTATTTCAAGATCATTCACATGAATGACCCATTTTTACCAAGTACCTGCCTACACTGACGCATCATAATCACTCAAAGACTATACCATAGGGTTCACTTCTGATGTTGTACATTCTATAGGTTTGGACAAATGTATAATGACATATCCCTCATTCTAATGGCATACTGAATATTTTCACTGTCTGATACTCCTCTGTGCTCCACCTTTTCATTGTTCCTCTCCCCCTACTCCATCCTTGGCAATCACTGATCTTTCTACCATCATCTCCATAATTTTACCTTTTCCAGAATGTCATATAGTTAGAATCATACAGCAAATAGCTTTCTCAGATTGACTTCCCTTGCTTAATTATATGCATTTAAGGTTCCTCCACATCTTTTCATGGCTTGATAGCTCATTTCTTTTTAGCACTAAAGAATAGCAATTATGAATAAAGTTGCTATAAAGATCCATGTGCAGTTTTGTGGTATGAACATAAGTTTTCAAATCGTTTGTGTAAATACCCACGAGTGCAATTGCTAGGTAGTATAATACAGGGTTTTAGTTTTGTAAGAAACAGCCAAACTGTCTTCCAAAGTGGCTGTACCATTTTGTATTCCCACCAGCAATAAATGAAAGCTCTTGTTATTCCACATTCTCACCAGCATTCAGTCTTGCCATTTTTCTAGATTTTGGCCATTCTATCATTTGTGTAATGACATTTCATTGCTGTTTTAATTTGCATTTCCCTGAGGTGGTATCCTGTGGAGCCTCTTTTCACATGCTTATTTGTTATTTGTGTATCTTCTTTGGTGAAGTGTCTGTTAAAGTATTTCATCTATTTTTATTGGGTTATTTGTTTTTGCATTGTTAAGTTTTAAGAGTTCTTTGTTTACTTTGGATAATATTCCTTTATCAGATGTTTGTTTTATAAATATTTTCTTTCTGGTCTTCCCATCATGTGTATTCTATACCTTTTATAATTCTTTCACAGTCCTTGGGTAGTCAGGTTTTTTTTTGTTTTGTTTTTCTTTGGTCTTTGTTCTCTTTGCTTTCTGGTTTTTGAGCATTCTACTTATATATCCCCTAGCTCAGAAATTCTGCCTCAGCTTTGGCCTGTGTACTAATAAGTCCATCAAAAGCATCTTCATTTCTGTTGCAGTGTTTTTTGATCTGTAACATTTCCTTCTGGTTCTTTCTTAAACTTTTGATTCCTCTGCCTCCACTTCCCACCTGTTCTTAAGAGTTGTGTACTTTATCCATTAGAGTCCTTAGCATATTAATCATAGTTGTTTGAAATACCTGGTCTGATAATTTTAACATCCCTGCCATGTCTGGTTCTGATGCTTGTTCTGTCTCTTCAAATAGTGTGTTTTGTTTTTTTTTTCCTTTGTGGATGCTTTTAACTTTTTTTTTTCCTTTATAGCTAGCCAAGATATACCAGGTACAAGACATTGCTGTAAGTAGCCCTTTAATAATGTGATGGCGCGGTGTGTGGGAGGGGAAGCAATCTATAGTCCTACACTTAGGTCTCAGCCCGTTAGTGAGTTCATGTCTCTGCACTAGAAACTTCACACCTGTTTCTCAGTTTTTTTTTCATTCACTTTAGTTAAGATAGGATGGCGAAAGTGGGCTGAGTCAGATGTCTTCCATCCCCAGGTCAGCTTGGCTTTGATAATTCCAGTGCCCCAATAGGTTAGGCTCTGGTTAACCAGTTTCCCTTGAAGGCAGTCTTTGTTAAAACGAATGGAGTGTTCTGTAGTATTTCAAAATGGTTCCTCTTCCCCTCCCCCTGCCAGAAACATGAAGGGATTTTTATCTGATATTTAACTGTGGAAATCTAGTGAGCTCATGGAGACAGATCTCACAATAGCATGGGGATTGGGTCCCTCCAAAGTATTTAATTCTCAGAGTTGTCCACACTGAGCCTCCAACAGCTCATCTGTCACAGTTAAGTTTGCCCACCCAGGCACTTGATCCTGAGGTTGTTTTTACTCAATGAGCCTCTGTTCTGGTAAGCTATAACTCCTTATATTAGTTTGTCTCTCCAATCTTGGGGCAGGCATTTTCCCTGTCTCCTCCCCTCTCATGGATCCAAGAAGAGTTGTTGAATTTTCAGTCTATTCAGCTTTTTACTTGTTGTTAGGACAGAGTGATGACTTCTAAGCTCCTTACATGTGGAACCAAAAACAGGAAGTGCTTCTCTCATGTTTAAATACATTTTTGTTTTGAAATATAATTTAATATGATGATATATGTAGTTAAATAATTTTATAAATAATAGTAATCAAGTGAACCCCAATTAGATGTTACTCGGCTTACTAGATAAAATATAATTACTACTTGTAGTAACATTGAAGTCCCATTTTTTCCCCTTGGAGGTAATCATAGTCCTGGATTTAAGGTGAGGTTTACCTCATCCTTCAATTTTGTAGTTTTCCACATATACAATCTTAAGTGATATGTCAGTTCACTTTTCTGTTGATGAGTATTTTTAAAAGGATTCATACTTTATATTTTACTTCTTCAAATTGTATCCACGCAAAAATAATTCCTGTGATTCATCTGTTTATGCATATACTTACAGTTCATTCATTTCCATTGCTCTTTCATATGCATCTATTATAATCTATCATTTACTAATGGTGGACATATGGATTCCCAAATTGTTATATTTATATTTTATATAATGCTTACTTTGAACTAAATATATTAGTAGATGTATTATGATACTAACTTGTTTAATTTATTGTGTCAAGCTCAAAACATGCGAGCGAGTTTTCTGGGTATAGGTGAAAGCTTTCTTCTGGAGTGACAACTTTTGGAAAGGATGTACTGTGTCATATTCATGTTTACTAGGTAGTGCCAAACTAATTCAAATTGGTTCAAATTGATTGAATTAATTTATAATCCCATAGTTTTATACTTTTCTTTGTTTAACATGCTAGCCAATACTTGGTATTATTTGACTTCCTAATTTATACAAAACTAGAGGGTGTGAAATCTCATTTTGTGTTTAATTAACATTTTCCTGATAAATAGCAAGGTTGACAGTATATTCATATATTGAATCATTGATGCTTTTTGTGATAAGCCTGTGTATGTATTTATCCATTTTTCCATTGTTATACATTTTTTTCTTATTGATACAACTTAGTTTTCTATTAATGTTAAATCCAAATATTACAAATGTCTTGCCCTAGCTTGTGTTTTTAATGTACACATGCTATGCATAGCTTGAGCTTGTTTGGTATCTTGAGTTTTGATGTTTTTGATGAATGGAAATTCTTTGTTTTAATGCACCATTTTATCTCTATTTTTTAATAATTTCTGTTTTATGTATTTTAAGAAATATGTTTCGCCCATAAAATAATAAATGCATATACTCCTATATTCCCTATTCAACTTATTAAATTTAAATTTAATGTTAATATGAAATCCATCAAGAAGTAATATTTTGTGAGGTTTCAAATTGTTATTCATTTTCAGTTGTATATTCTATTGGTAAGCAGAAACATACCATCTATTGACACATTTTTTTTTTCCAAAAGTAACTTCAGTGAGAAAATTCCTATAATTTTTATCCACACATGGCTGTGTTCCTGTGCTCTATTCCATTTGTCTATTTGACTATACATGCAACTAAATAACATTGGCTTAATTACTATTAATTCATAATGAATCTTAATCTCTAGCAGGATAATTACCCATGTCTGGTTCTTTTACCTAAAGTGTCTCTTCTTCATATTGTACTTTTGCTTTTCTTAATATGTTTTGAGGGAAATTTTAATTTGTATGGAGCAATTATTGGAATTTCATTGAAACTGTCAATCAATTTGGAGAGAACTTTTATTTAGTCACTATTAAACTTACATACAGAGAGCATATGGAACTCCATTTATTTATGCTTGCAATGAAATGTAATAAAGTTTATTAAGTTCAAAATGAAAGTCATGCACATAATTGGTAGAACTATATGTAGAAATCTTAGTTAATTACTATTTTAAATGTTTTTTTGTTAAATTTTATTTTCTGTTTTCAGCTAGTTTTCCTAGTACAAATCAAAATTTATATTGATTTTTTTTGGAAAACTTTTTATATACTATTTTAATTCATATAACATACTTATTGATTCCTGTGTAGTGTATATGTAGACAATCATAATCTGTGAAACAATCATTTTTATTCTTCTTTTACTTTTTTTACGTTGTATTTCTCTTTTCCAATCTTATCATCCTAGATAGGGACTCCAGTAAACTGTTAAATGTGAATTGAAATATAAGCTGTTCTTGTCTTTTTTCTAACTTTAATAGATAGCTTTTAAATACTCATAGACAAGTTTACTTGTAGGAATTTGGTAAACATATTATTGTGGGTAAATTAGGAAGTTAAAGAAATGTATCAATTTTTAAAAATGTTTAATATAAAATTAAATTTGTTGGTATAAAGTTTTTGATAAATGCAATTGTATCTGTTATAAATTCTGGTTTTTTATCGTTGCTAGTTGGTTACAAGTATGCTTTCTTTCTATTTGTCATAATAAACATGTCCTACATTTATTCATTTTATTATTTTCTTTAGTGAATCAACTTTTGGCTTTGTTGATCTCTATATTTCATATTTTTCTATTACTTTATTATCTACTGTTAGGTGCATTACTTTCTTTCTTCAACATTATTTGGGTTAATTCTAAAGTTAGTTGCTTAATTCATTAATATTTCATATGTCATATTTATAATATAAAGCATTTGGCTACAACCCAAGGGTGGACTAAATTAATACAACTACATTTGTTTTGTAATTTTAATTTGCTCATAAACTATGACCCAGCAGTTTTACTCATACGTACACACCCTAGAGAAATACTTCCATGAGTGCACCAAGAAATACTTAAAATAGTGTTCATAGAAGAATTATTATTGTAAGAAAAGCAAAAGGTGTATGTGTATAAGTAGATGATAGATAGATAGATAGATAGATAGATAGATGATAGATAGATAGATAGATAGATAGATAGATAGATAGATAGATAGATAGATAATATTGCTTACTTTAAGGAATTTGCTTATTTGATTTTGGAAGCTAGCAAGTTCAAATTCTGCAGACTGAATACCGAGGAAAGAGGCAATGCTACATATCAAGTCCAAAGCCCAACAGACTGAAGACCCAAGAAAGAAATAATAATGCAGTTAAAGTCTGAAGGCTGTCTGCAGATTGGGTTACTTATTGTTGGGGGAATATCATTCGTTTGTAAGGTATTTGATTTATGTAATGAGAGGCAAGTATATTATGGAAGACAATCTGCTTTACTCAAATTCCAGCAAAGTAGATGTTAATTTTATATAAAAAAGCACAAACATAGTGTTTGATCACATATCTGGGCACTGTGGTACAACAAAATTGATGCACAAAATCAACCATCACACAAGGGATGGGAACAGGAATGGTTCCATGTATTATCACTTCCAGTAACTCATTGGGACATATTTCTTCTCTAGTTCCATATAATAAAAAGCCCACCAAACACCAAAGAGCACCTGAGTATTGCCTGACTAGTTCAAACGAAAGCAAAATCACTAAAAATTAAGGAATGACTTTTCTATGGCCTAGCAGAGGAAATACGAGTTTGGACAATTAAGTTTGCAAACTCATCTTAGAAAAAGTGCTACATATCTCATTGCTGAATATCACTATGGTCACCTTCAAATACTCCCCTTGGGAAGCCATGCACTGATGTCAGTGCCAAATCCACCCTTCAAAGCAATTTGGGAACTCTCTTTCTGGAATGGTCATTACAGCTGTTGTCGTATTACCCTGATGTCCTGAATTTTATCAAAATGTCTTCCTTTCAATATTTCCTTTATCTTTGGGTGAAGAAAGAAGTCATTGGGGGACAGATCAGGTGAGTAGGGAGGGTGTACCAATACAGTTTATTTGTTTACAGACTAAACACTCCCTCACAGGCAGTCCATGTAAGCTGGTGCACTCTTGTGATGCAAGAGCCATGAATTGTTGGTGAAAAGTTTAGGTCGTCTAACTTTTTCTCGCAGCTGTTACAGCACTTCCAAATAGAAAACTTAGTTAACTGTTTGTCCAGTTGGTACAAATTTATAATGAATAACCTCTCTGATATTGAAAAAGGTTGGTAACATCATTGCAACAAGTTTGTGAATTGTCAGACCTTGTATAATTTAAGTTTACAATTAAAATTCATGTTAAATTGACAAAATGCTGTTCTTTAACTTCATAAGATGCATTTCACTTGCCTTTGCATAGTTTTTAGGTAATCTGAAATATAAAATTTTCTTTTAGAGTCAATCATTAGTTCCCTTGCCCCTAATGAACTATGGGAAAAGGGTCTACTTACGTTTTTCTTTTTTACTTCAACAGATTACTACCCAGGGTCTCTTCATTTTCCAAAGATTATTTCTTTTATATAGCAGGTGACTTGTTCAAAATAAATCATTCATAAGGACTACTTTATGTCTCTTCAGGTAACAAGGTTAGGAATTTCACCAGAAAAGGCAGAATCAAATTTTTTTCTGATTCCTTAAATTCAAATGATAGGCTCTGTGGGTGACTTTATCACGGAATCATCGGCTTAGAAAGGAAATTTTCTTTAGTGTGGTGATAAGCACTGAAATAAAGTCTTCTTACAGGGTCGTCATGGTAACATGCATGCATCACTTCTGCTCACATTTAAAATTTGTCCCTTAATATCTTTCATATGTATATTTGTTTCTTAAATTTTATATATATAACCTGTGCTACATTTGGTAAAATTCAAGTTCAGATTACAACTAAATTCAATAATTAAATTAACTGATTTGCAAAGTTGCATGCACTGCTTAGAACCTACTAAGCTCATAGAAATGGGCATGAGAAAAAAAATCATGGCAATTAGTAGCACTGTATAGTTTCACAACCGGCAACATTTTTAAGATATATATGATCATCAGCTTAATTTAGTCCTGTGATGATAATCTCATCTCCATGAAGTTAATAGAAACAGTGGAGTCAGCTGGAAAAGCTTGGTTGCAAGTGCATCAGGGCAGTCTTGCTGCTGCTATAGCTACTCCTCCTTAATCATCACTGCTACTACAAGTAAATAGTTTATTCAATGCTTAGAGTGTGTGATGTACTATGCTAAGCCCTTGACATACCAGTTCTTGTTTTATCATTAAAACTACCCTGTGCGATGAGAATTGCCATCATTTACAGAGAAAACAATTGGGGATTAAAGGTTTAAGCTCCTGCCCAATGTCAAATGGAGAATCTGAAACAAACCTAATGCCAAAAAGTATATTTTTGATTTTATGCTACACTTCATTTTTCAGAATGATTCTTAGGAGAACTCATTGGAAAACAAAAGGCAAGAACTGAGTTACACACCAGGAGGTGTATACCTCTCTAGAAATGTTACAAAAAGGGTGCAGAAAGAAAATGCCACCCCCAATTTAAAAAGCTGTGCCCTGGGTATTTCATTGGGTCATATTTCTAATTAATTGTGAGTATTTTGATTAAAAAAATTATAGGATAAGTGTCAACTTATTATGTTGGGAACTTCCCTGTGTTGCATAACATCATGGTAGTCTCTCATGGAAAAAATACTATGCTTATGTCTAGCATTCAAAGAGTGGATGTGTCATAAAATTATTTTGCAACTCAACTCCGTTACACCGCAATCTGACAATTTCAATCACAAGAGAATTCATGTTTGCCTATTTCTCTCTGAAAGATTTATCTACTTCTAGCACACATACTTCCTACAGAGAACACTGCAGTGTTCTGCCCAATCCCTTCTTCAGGGAACACACTCCTCCCTTATCTGCTAGGAATTTTAGCTGTGGATGGATTATAACTTTAACTGTCAATGGAAATTGCTTTGGCCAAAGGGATCTACCTAATGCAAAGTTACAGCTCCATCCAGCAGTAAACAAGCATCCAGTGATGCAGGAATTCAAAGGCTAGCAGCCTTGTCTTAGTTTGGGAAAACTCTGAAAGGCCATCTGACTCCAGAGTTCCCCGTACAATTGGCTGAGGACTCATGGGAAACCACATGAGTATTCAGCGGTTTACACTTCCCAATCCTGCCTACCACAATTCCTCGAAGGCACATCCCCACAGAGGGCTACCTAATCAACTTATTCACGCAATATTTTATTTCAGAGTGGGAGATTTTTATATTACTATAGTTATGGAGCAGAAAATTCTTTATGTTTCCTTGAAATTATAAGGAAATCTACTGTTGTTCTTAATTATGTCTTTTATCTTTAGTCTCAGAAGAGAGGATGCTTCTCTAATTTTCCCTCTCTTTACTAGCTTTGATATTCCTGATTCATTTCATAGTACCAAAAATGAGTTCAAATTACAATGTTTTCTCCAATTCATTACATGCCTTTGACCCTTATGCCTGAAATTCAGAAATGGGCCTTTAGTTTTCAACTTTGATTCTATTCCTTGTCATTTCAATTTGAGTATCATTTTTTTTTGAAAATAATAAAAGTTCTCAGTCCTCTTCAATTTAACATTAAAATACACATGCCATGATGTTCAGTATCTCAAATAAAACCAATATCAATGAATGTGTAATATTGATTTTGTTGTTGTCGTTTTGTTTTTGTTTTTGTTTAATTTTATTGGGGAATATTGGGTAACACTGTGTTTCTCCAGGGCCCATCAGCTCCAAGCTCTTGGCCTTCCGTCTAGTTGTGGAGGGAGCAGCTCAGCTCTACATCCGGTTGAAGTTTTCGATCTTAGTTGCACGGGGCACAGCCCACCATCCTATGTGGGAATTGAACCGGTCCCCCTGTTGTTCAGAGCTTGCGCTCTAATCAACTGAGCCATCTGGCCACCCCGATACTGATGTTGTATCTACAACTCTCTGAAGTTGTATATTTTCATGGACCTTAGCTTCCTAATTAATCTTTAATCTCAGACATTTTTAGTGTTAACCTCTTATTTTTAAAAGTTCTTTAGGTGAACTATAGATATTCAGTTATCTTAGAAGTGTATATGTCTTGTGATCACCAACCAATAAACAATGCCAGAAGAGGTGAACCAAATTGTAAACTGGTACTCAAAATGCTCAAGTAAAACAATTTAATAGGTCCATTTCAGTAGTTCATACTACATGTATATTACCATATAGGATTGTTTCCACATGCTCCAATTAAAAAAAAATACAAAAAACACTAGGTTTATATTTAGATCACTGTTGTATTTTATGTTTATGAATAATTCCTAAACATTTGGCCTTATATCCAGAGGATTTTATTCATATGAAATTAACACAAAATATAGCCATTAATAACTCCAAATTTTGGGGGATATCTAAATTATTGCTTAAGCCAAATCATTCCATCCCTCATTACTTGTTTGATGTTAATTGCAGTGATAACCACAGAGAAGAAATAGAGAAAGATGTCCTTATAGATAATTTTGCAGATAGGATCAAATATGCTTTACAGGTATGAGATAGAGGCTTGACAAAAATAAGAGGTAGATTTTTATTGGGGTTTTTGCCTGGAGCTTTTGTAAACATGACCAAAGATTTATTCTGCAAAAGCTCTCCCCACTCCCTAATAAAATAAAATTCAGGTGCTGCAGACTTATTTTGGGTCTAGAGTAATTCTAGGCTTGTGTTTATCATCTTCATTAAGACAGGAAAAACAAGGGTACTTGAGGACTCTACCTGGTTCCCTTCTCAAATCATTCTGCTATCACTTACATAGAGCACTCCGGTCTCTCCAAAAATGAAGCCTTATTTTATGTTTGCTTTTGAATGAAGTCAACTTATTTTCTACAACCCTCACTAAGTAATCTACAAGTTCCTCACTAAAACTTGTTCTCTCATCTTTCAACCTTTTGATTTCCATTATTTCCATGGTATCTGGAAATATTGCTTGTTTCTGAAGGTTTTATTTCAGACTTCTCTTTATGGACATATTTACTTTTAAAACTTCTTAGTCAGAATGTTGATTATGCAGGGGACTCATGAGGGATCAATAGGTCTCTCACTGTGCCTTACCACAAGTGGTTGGCCAAGAGGACATCAACTGGTACTCTGAGCATCAGAGATATTGATGTTGATAACTCATTAATATTTCCCATCATTCAATAAGTTATCCAATACTCGATACTGTCAATTTAACAACCCACACACTTTTAAAATATTTTATTAAGGAAAGTATGGTGATGGTGACATAAAATCTCATCTGACAAGGTCTCTAACTTTTAGAACCTCTGCCATTAAAAACTTTGCATTCAAGGTATATGTGCTCTGATCTTAAGGACCCACAATTTCAGAGACAGTTTCCCTATTCATCTCATCCCCAACCTGGTATTTCTGTTTCAATTTCTGCTGAAAAATATCATGTTCTCGGCCACATCCTAGAAATATATCCAGTGGGACTTGAAAGAGGAGATAATTTTATTACAGACATATGAAGACAACAAAGGAGAGAGCCACAGCATGGACTATAAACTGACATAAGGAGAAAAGTAAAAGATGTTTTTACATTATCTTCTGTATTTAGTGAATATGTTTGTTCATCTAACAATGAACATTTTTTCTCTAGTAATTCCTTGAAGTGTTTGACAATGCTAACTGCATATTTAAAGGTTTTACACATCTATTTAGTCATTGATTCATTGGATAATTGCCTGTTCCTAATGTGCACATTTTTTTCTATTTAAATATTCATTTATTCCTCATTTAAGCAAACAAATAGGTAAATATTAATTATATATAGATAGATATAGATATAGATAGAATCTACATATATATTTTTTTCAATTTGTTCCCCACCTTTAAATTTAGTTTACAGTGATATTTTTGGTTGGAATACCATATAAGACTTTTAGTTGATATTTTTCTGAGTAGTTTTTGCTCTAGGTGTACAGTTTAGAAATGCCTTTTTCATATCAAATGCTCATTTTTTTCAGTTTTATAATTTTTATTGTTTTATTTTTAGAAACAATAATCCTTCCAATGTTTTTTCATAAGTTCTTTAGGTGTAATCTTTCATTCTTTCCCAAAGAACGTTCTAAGAGAAAATGTTTAACTTTTATTAAAATGAAATTTACTGAAAATTTATTTTAATAAAACATGAGAAAAAGTTGTATATTTGCAGTTGAATACTTCCATCAACAACTTTTATACAACTCAACTCCATTCATATCATTTAAAATCTCAGAGATCTGTTATTCACTATCAAATGTTCATTGGCCTATCTTCCATGAATACAGCTTCATTATACAAAGAGTGAGGTATTTTTAATAAATATGTATTGGGTGAAAGACTTTATCAACAAATGAATACATGAATGGAAAATCCTATAAACTGATCTAGATACCTTTAACTTGGTGTGTTCTTTTTGGGAAAGTAGGACAGAGAAAAACAATCTTGAAGGACAGTATTTATTGATCATACAGTATAGCGCTAGAATCTATGCTATTTTTATGTCTATGATTTCATGCTTAAAACTATAGAGTCAATGTTGTTTCTCTTTGTTTCATAATATATTGGTAATTCAGTTAAAAAGTATTAGAGCAATGAGTTCAACCCATCTTTGAATAATTTCAAAGTTAAGGTCTTTTAAATATAGCAATGAAGAAACATTTTTTTGGATTCTAGATTACCTGTGACCTCCCTTTCCTTATTTGAGCCAGAAATGCATTTTTACGTGGGAAGTAAAAAAATAAAATAAAATAAAACAATAAAAAAAAATTGTATTTTAATTTTAAAATTAGTAATCACTCTCTCATTGACCTTCATCTAGTCCTTAACATAATTAACAAAGTTTTGAAATTAAATATCTTTCTCAACTCTTCTTAGTATTATTTTAATTTTGAATGGAAGAAGAAAGAAAAGATTTAGAACTCAGGCTTTTTTTACCACCTGAATTAGTCTACTTTCAAAAAATGCTGCTTACTGCCACACCAGATCATACTGCCTTCTAGCACAATTTACATTGTTGCAATAAATCAATATGCATTAAAAAGCTGAGAAGGAAAGAAGTGTATAGATGTTGAGTGAAGAAAGATTTTTTTTAATTTTGAATTATGAATTGATTAAGTATATTTTAAGCTTAAGTGAGTCTATAGAATGATGATGAAGAACAGAAGCTCTAAGATTCGAGTACGTGGATCCAAATCTCTTTAAGGTACTACATGTTGAGGTTGGGCATGATGTTTAAGTTTTCTAGATATTAAAATACTTCTTCTGAATTAAGAGAATTAACATCAGCCTTCTTGAGTAGGACAAATATTAAAATAGATAATGGATATGGAATGCCTGTCACATAGCTAGCAGTGAGTAAATGCTAGCTGTGATTAATAGTAACTGAGAAACAGTGATCATAAAGAGTGTGGTAATGTAGAGACAGCATCCTAAGGACAGTTTGCTGTCTAATCTTTCCCCATGAAACGCAAAAACAGTTGTTCAAAAAAAGCTGCTAGTTGAACAGAATTGCCACATTTGAGCAAAATAACAGCATTCATATTATAGGGGTAAAAAGAGGTTAGGTAAGCAGATGCTGGGAAAACTGATTCCAAATCTATCCTGAAAATGCCTCCTCACATTTGATATCAACATATTGTCATTTGCTATGAAATTAAGACATTTAAGAAACTATTCACAAACAAAGAGAGAGAAAATTGAGGTCACTTTATGCTTATATGCAGAAATATCACATCTAAAGTTTGCATTTATACATGTAAAGAATACTATGAGCTATGATTTCTAATATATCTGGAATGTATGTTATCATTTTGTTAGATGAGCAATTTTAAAGTTATACAGTCTTTAGATTTATTTGACTCTTTCCCGGGGATTTTTCATTGGGCATTATTCGGATAGTCCTTAAAATTTTACTGTTTTATTAGCATTATCATAATAACCTAAGAAATCAATACACTACAGATAACACAGATGATACAGCTTACTGTTAAACTTGGTGTGTCCAGTAATATAGCAGGTAAATGCTTAGGGAGAGCAAATTAATAAGATTTACTCAAATTATCTTTAATCTACTTGGAGTAAATCTTACACCAGTGATATTAACTGACAGCATTTTAACTATTTAAGTTACCACTGAATCTTAAACTATTTTTCAAAAATTCTTTCTTATATATTTTAAATGTTAGAACTCCCTACAAAATCAATATTCTATCAAACTAATCTAACTTGAATAGCAAACAAACTGCAGTTTTGTCTACTATCTGAAGAGACATTTGTTTGTTGATTTTACTTTTTCCATTTTCCTATTTGAAAGCTCAATAAAATTACAATAGCAAAGATGGAATTACTCAAACATGATAAAGTTACTCAAGGAAAACCATGTAAAATATAGGAAACTGATATCTACTGCTAATAATACTGGAAAACTATCTTACGTCGACTCTTATTATTTTTTAAAGAATGTATTTCTCTGTATACCTTCTATGCTCACACACTCACAAAAGAAAAAAGAAAAAGAAAGAAAAAAACTGGGAAGCAGCCTAGAAGTATTAGTGATGCAAAGTCAGAAGGATAAGGAAGCTCCGCATGATAGAGCTCAATTACGGGGAAGCAGCAAGGAGCTTTGCAGAGGGAGCAGAGGTGAACTATAAAGATTCCAGACAGCTAAGCGTGAATGTTGGGGTAAAGGGCATCCACAGGAGTAAAAAAGTCATTGCTCCAAGAAGCGGTGGACCTAATGCCTAGGGAATAAAGGACATAAGTCGTTTAGTGAGAAATTGCAGAGGTGGGAGGAACTGAAAGCAAATGTTTCTCCTGTGTTAAAATATGTGTAAGTGTGTATGTATAAATAAGTTATATATATATATATATATATATATATATATATATATATATATATATATAATACGAGCATATTTAAATTGTTCTACACAAAATATATTTATGAATATATATATATAAACACATATATGAAGCATTACTTAAAATTATAAAGAAAATAGTAGTAAATATTTTTATTCATATGTTTTTGAGAACATACAAATGTTTTCCCTTTGCATTTTGACCAAAATGTACTTTGGCCATTTTTATTACTATGTTCTTAATTCTAATCAGTATCAAAATAATATAATTTATGATTCTTCTGCTTTCATACTTTCTTCACTGACATGTTCATTAAAAATACATTGAGAAGGATTGTTACATAACTTGATAGTATATCATACATAGAGCAGGCGTGCAGTCCTTCTACATTGAAAGCCCTGCTGCATGGAACCTATGAGGTAGACTATTTTCATCAAAAAAAAAAAAGTCAGAAAGTCTCTTCTTAAAATTTCTCAAAGCTTCATTAACTCAATTTGTTTATCACATTAGTATAATTTGTATATACTAATATGCTAGTATATATTAGTATAATTTGTTTATCAGATTAACTAGGAGTCACACATATGGTGTGGAATACATGTAATTCAATTCCCAACTTGTATGTTTCAGTGCAAATACCATGTTTCCTCAAAAATGAGACCTAGCCAGACAATCAACTCTAATGTGTCTTTTGGAGCAAAAATTAATATAAGACCCGGTCTTACATTATATTATATTATATAAGACCGGGTCTTATATTAATTTTTGCTCCAAAAGACACATTAGAGTTGATTGTCTGGCTAGGTCTTATTTTTCGGGAAGCACAGTACGTGGGAACATTGGGGACAGGAAGGTGTATAATATGAATTCTAGCCAAGGAGGGCAGGTAAAAATCAATAAAAGCTTCCACTCATGAATGAAGACCTTAATCCTTTACCCCCATGTCACATAAGTCAGGTTGGTGCCTAGATAAAGAATGTACTGAGAATGATGTAGTACAGATAAAATAATAAAATAAAGATTACATTTTTTCCTGTCCAGCCCTTAAAGATGGTATCAATGGCTAATACTTTCAGTAGGACTCTTCCTTTCCTTTAAAGTTCGATGCAATTCTAAAAGAAACAAACAGAAAAACAAAAAAGCTGCAAAACCCTAAAGACATGTGATTGAGAACATTAGTTCTAAAAGGAACTCCAGTCTATACTCACGTACTTGAGTTATAATGTCGGGAGGGGACATGAGGTCTAAAGGAAAAAATAGCATAAACGCATTTGATTGTTATTATGATAATAAATGTTGGCATTTATTGACAGTGTTGCCATTATTCACACACCGTATACATAAAATTACAAAATGAATGTATAACATCAGTACAAAATGTGTTCAAGTGATTCAAATTTATTTTACTAAACCCTTGCATGTTGCTATAATGACACAAAGATGACAAAATCAGTCTCTGTCCCCAAAGAATATAAAATCTACCATGGGATATATTTTAATATGCAAATAACAAGGATTCATATCAAAGCATAATATATGCTCCGAGACAAGAAAAGCCAAAGTGTTCTATCAATTCAAAGAAAATAAATAATCATAATTTATTCTTTTGCTGCTATTAATTTTTACTAGACTTCTATGAATTCTACTGCTACTCATTTCTGCTATGATAATAATTTTATTTTTACTTCTACCATGTTTTTTGCAGTGAGAATGAATAACTTCTCTGTTTGCTAGCTAATTAAAAGTAAAAATGACAGAACTTAAATAAAATAAGAAACGATGGTTATTACTGGAGGAAAAGAAAAAATTATGGAAAGAAGTTACAGTGTAGGCTGGGAATATTAAAAGTCAAGTATAACTGGAGCAAGGGAAAATTTGGAGATTAACTCAAATAAGTTGTGATTATGGTAAAGAAGACCTTGAAAAGAGATTTAGATAGCAATAATTATGAAAAGAAGCTTAAGTTAATAACCAGAGAAACAAATTGCAGCCTAAAAGACAAACATTTTTATACAAAGTAGTTTGTATTTAAAAAGCTAAATCAAAATGCATATGTGACACAAATCCATATGCATTTTCTGTATCTCAATGAAATCAGTAGCTCATCTTTCATATACTAAATATATTTTCTCATTCTGTTTTTCTTATTCTATTATAAATAAATCACCCTTTGTTTGAAAATAATAGTTACACTATCATTTGTCTTGTCTGGTTGGTAAAAATTGCATTAAACTTTTACAATTGAAGGCATTAAAATAATTAAAAAGTGTAAAGCAAATTATTGAAAATATTTTTATTCACATGCCAGTAAGAGCATATAAATAGTTTCCCTTTGCACTTTGATTAGAAATACATTTTGACTACATGTATCATTATATTATTAATTCCAATAATCATCAGGATAATAACTTTTATGACTCTTTACCTGATTTTTTTTTTTTTTACTTTTTTCAAAAACAGTTTTACTTAAATTCTTTTACCTGACATGATAATTTATGAAGATGAACTCAGTCAAGCTAGTTTAAGTAATGAAAGTTTGGTATAATTACAGAAATAGAAAAAAAAAACACATAACCTCAAAGAAATTGAATAACAAAAACTTTTGTATGGCAGAGGCCTTATGAAGAACTAGGACTGCTGGAAATGCTAGCAACCTCAGAAGCAGTTACTTGGTCATTAATCTTGGCTCAACTCTTCTCCATATATCTGTTTCTCTGTTACCTGCCTTAGTGTTTACTGGTCACTCCCAAGTGGCTTTTGTTTTCCTAGTATCCTCTTTCTAGTCATGGATCTTCAAGATTCTATTTCATGACCTTTCAGCTTCACTTTCACTTCCCGTTTCTAACAAATTGTATCTCTATTTTCCCATTTAAATTATAAACAACATTTAGTATTATACTAATGAAAACATTGTTACTCATTTCACGGGAATATTTACTTTACAGGTACTTTATTCACCATTTAACAATCTTGCTAGTTGCAGAAATACCAATTGACAGTAGCAGCGGAGCCCTCTGTAGGTGGTGGTGCCTCAGGCTTCTGATGAGCAAGAGGTTGTGGCCCACAAGCCTGCTGAATACAGACTGCAAAATGAGTGCAGATGCGAAGAGCTGCAGCTTACTCTTTCTCCAAAGTCTTTCCACTTTAAGAAATTAGGGATGACCCTATATGAATTTATGTTCAAGAAAAGATATTTATTCAACGTCCATTAGAAAATACACACACCATTAGCATCACTAAGAGTTTAGTATTATTTTCTTTTCTGCAGGGATTTGGTACTCACTCTGTGGCAATCAGAACTTTTTCAATTTTTTTCCTTCTACGATGCAACCATGTATGTAATACTGATTTGAGATTATTATTATCTAACTTATTTTATTTTGTATTGTTTTCCTTGTCTTTATTTCAAATGTAAAGTTTAAATTTTTCTCATCCTTATCATCTTAAAATTATTTTTTAAAACTATGCTAGTTTTAAATTTCTCAGTTTATGTGAACACAATTACTGTGTGCTCTTATTTTTACATCATGGTGTTAATATCTGTCTTGTTTAAAAGATATTTTATCTCCATTATGTATAAGTTATTTTTTTCTCTGCTAGAGTTAAATTTTACTTACTTAAAAATGTATTCTCTTGCTCTCCAAATAATTTTGTACTCTTCTTAATAAATTATTCTTATTTTTTTTATGTTTTGGTTAATTCATCTCTTTTTTCCTTCTTGAATAAGTATATATATATATATATATATATATATATATATATGTATATATATATACTAATATATATACACATATATATATACATATATGTGTGTGTGTGTGTATGTGTGTATATATAGATAGATAGATAGATAGATAGATATATATGTATATATATATATATATATTATGATTCCTATATGGAAAAATTTGAAGCATATCCACTGGGAAAATATCAAAGATTGTCTGAAATTTAATTAAGTACTAATCAAAATCCTAAGAGAAGTTTTGTATAACTGAACAATATGATCTAAAATGCATGCATAAAATAAAGACTATCTTGGAGAATTTGAATAAAAAAATAAAGCATGAACACCTAACCAAATACTAAATTTGTTTTGAAGCTATAATAATTAAAACATTAAGCTAAGCATGGGATTTCTTGAAAACTTTTAAAGTTCATGGTGATAAGCCTGGATTTTATTCCAATTGTCAAGGGAAAACTTTGGAAAGTTTTGCACAAGTAAATCATATAATCTGATTTCCATTTTTAAAACATTACTCTGGTGGAGAACCAACTACAGAGGCAAAGTATGGCATCAAGGAGACTAGTTTAGAGATAATTGCAGTTGTCAAGATAAGAAATTACAGTGGCTTCACTAGGATGTAGAGATAGTAAATGGTTATAAACTAAGATAAAATTTTCAAGTAAAGCCATTTAAACTTGTTAATGTAAATGGACTGCATGTGGATGTGAGAAATAAAAGAAACATTAAAGTTGAATTCTGGTTTGGAGCCTAAGCGTTTGGGGGAGTATAGTGGTGAATGTATTGAGTTAATATAGATTGGGGAAATAGTAGGTTTGAGACAGAAAAATTAAAGATTTGTTCTTGGATGGTTTACATTTAAAATGCTTATTAGATATCCAAGTGGAGATGTAACAAATAGAATTGGATGAGTCTAAACATAAAGACTAAGATATAAATTTGGATTCATCAATGTGTTTCAGTACTTAAAATCGTATGTCAGAAGTGTAGTTGAGAATAAAACAGATACTAGTCCAACATTTAAACAACAACAGCAACAAATGAGAGTCTGCTTATTGTGAAAGAAACACCCAGTAGAGCATGAAGTTAACATGAAGAATAAATCATATGTTTTAAGGAGAGATCAATGGTATCAAAAAGTGCTTAGAGATGAAGTGAAATGAAGACAGGCGTGGCCATCAACTTGGCAAAATTAAGATCTTAAGTGACAATGGCAAATACTATTTCAGTGTGGTGAGTTTTTAAAGTTTGTTGAGGGGCGGCAATCATATAACAGAAGTACAGGTGCCAGTGTAAGTAATTTTGCAAGGCATTTTGGTACAAAAAGGATCTGGGGATAAGGTAGTAGCTGGAAGAAGACACAAAGTTAAGGGAGCACCATTTTAACAAGGTTTTTGAGCTGATGAGAATAATCCAATAGAATGAGCAAAAACCAATATGGCAGAAGACAAGATAAAAGGAACAGTATCAGGCGTAACTTTTGAGAAGGAGGAGATAAAATGGGATCTACCACACAAGTGAAATTATTGACGTTTGATAATAGAGACAGGTCACTGTTTAAAAGAAAATAGGGGTAAGTAGGTAACGTAGGTTAATGCTTTGGTTATTAAAAACATGTAGCAATTCTCCTCTGTTGAAGTTTTCTATTGATGTAAGAAATCAAATCAACATCTAAGAGCACATGTTAGGTAATTGAGATTTGAAAAGAGGAAAGAATATGTCTAAAATCATTTAAATAGTGGAAAATTAAATTGAGTTGGAGAAATGCAGTAGGAGTTCTGAAGAGAGCTAAGTGCCAATAAAGATTTCCTGAGTAAGTCATAAATAAGCAAAAATAAATAAATTAAATAAAGAAGATTGTTGATGAATTGGAGTTCGTCAAAATTAAAAATAAACATAAGGCAATTTGTATTCTAAATGAAGTTAAAATGACAAATTCAGACTGTGAGAAGGTACTCATATAACACTGACAGGGGTTACTATATTACGATATATAAAAATTTATTCAAATAAATGAAAAATAAAACGAGTAGATAGAAACATCACCAAAAGATATCAGCAGACAATTACAGAAGGCAAAAGGAATCTGAAATGCTATTTGACTAAGAGAAATTTAAATTATAACCACGAGATAACATTTCACATCCAAACTATTGTCAAAATTAAAGCTGTCCTTTATCAAATGTGAATGTATGGGGTATCAGGGTCCTTCATACACTGAGAGAGGAGTACATGCTTTTACACTCATTGTGGAGAACCAATTGAAAATATATAGTCTGTCTTGTGATACACACATTTCATTTATGGTCCTGAAGGGACATTTTGAAATCATAAATGTACTGAATTTCATGTACATGTTTAAATACATTTTACATCTTTATATATGTAGTCAAATATATATATAAACATTAATGGTGAGGATGTATACCAATTTTCATACAGGGTTACTCCTGGAAAGGAATAGGTTGAGTGAGGCTGTCTTCAAGGTGTGCTATCTTTTTTATAATAGTTACCCAGAATTAAATATGGCAAACTGAATAATCGGGGTGAAGTATTTATGAATGTGTCTCACATTATTCTCTCTACTTGTCTGCATGTTTGCAATTTCTCAATTTTAAAAATATAAATAAAAATGTTAAAAATGTAAAATCTTTAAAACCGATTCTATGTGAAAAACAAAGGCAAGTTAAAGGTTTTCTTTATTTTTCCTTTTCAAGGTTGTCTTTACAGTTGTTCTCAGCTCTCTCTCTAGAAAAATGAATAATTAAAAATAACACTAACAATAAAAACAAATGTAACTTTCAGAATATATAACCTTTGTCCATCATATTTAAAGAGATGCATATGCATAAACTTGCAATCACTTATTTATACGTTTATAACGAAAGTATTATTTTTCACATTTAATGGATGAGGGAACTGGGAATTAAATAATTTATTAGAATTTAAATACCCTTGGTTCCATCACACAGGTAGTTACTTTCCAGTATGAGTTACTTGCAGTATGACTCTCCACAAAGGTCATGTTCTTAAAATATAAACTTTAGTTATATTTACTAAAATATAAACTTCAGTTATATTTACTAAAATATAAACTGTAGTTATAGCTAAAATCAGATGGCTAATAAAATTTATAAGTACCTTTATCTAAAGCCAGTTACTAATGTTGCTAAATTGCATTAAATGAGTTTTAAATATTTTATTTATATATATGTATATATATGTGTGTATATATATATACACACACACATATGTGTGTGTGTGTGTGTGTGTGTGTGTGTGTGTGTGTGTGTGTAGATATATATATATTTCCTTGGAACAGTGCCTGGAATTGTTTAGCACTATACACTGTTAGATCCTGTTGTCATTGTGATAAATTTCAGAACCACTGAGTTGTGCTAAGGGTTGTGACCAATACAAAGATAAGACAAGCTATCCGACTTTTAAATGAAGAATTTAATGTTCTTTAAATAAAAAAAAAATGGAAAAGAAATTTCTGTATACAACTAGGTATAAGCCAAGGCAGAATGAAACTGGAATTATAATAAAGGTGCAAAATATGAATTCTAGATTAAAGAGAGACTAATTTTTCCCTCTGAGACTTGTGGGAAAAAACACGATGATTGGTTAAAGAGGTATAATTCTGACTAATTTTGCAGAAAAGAAAAATTATGAAGAAGGCAAAAAAGAAGATTATTTTAGATTGAGGAAATAATAGGAATAAATATAGAAGCAAATTATGCGATTATGTGGGTTGAGTTTGGTTGGGGATTTATGCTGGAAGAGATGTGCTAGAAAAGTAGCTAAGACCTTGTGATGCAGAGTCAAGCCAGGAAAGACAACTAAGGCATTCATTTCATAATCTCTGAAAATATAAGTATTTAAACGATGTCCTCAGTTATTCATAGCTTGTTTATCAAACTATATAATTGTACTTCATTGTGGCATTATCTAGATTGAAAAGTTCTCAAAGAAAATATCAGATTTCCATATCTTCTTCTCTCTGTATGTTGAAACAAATACTGTCAAATCTCCCTGCATTTGCCATACATACCGAAAGGAAAACTATGGTTATTTTACTTTACAGACTAAATAAGATTAGGTATTTCATATCGGTCCTTATTCTTTTATTTTGATTAGCCTTTATTGTTTGCTTCTTATTGCAGTGAAAGCATTTATGAACCAGTATCCTTCAGAGGCAAGAAATGTTCTTAATGACCATTCTTTTCTTGTCTTGAGAGAAAGATAATTAGTTTAAATGGTCTCTCTTTTCCTCAGTATGTAACAAGACCTCCAAAAGACTACCTAGTTAGAGTTTTGAGGATATCATAAAGGCATTAGAAACTTCTCTTTGAGAAATAATAATCCAAGTCTGATTTAATTAATGGAAAATTTTAGAGTCATACCTTGCACTGAAAAAATTGTACTAAAATATTGCAAAACATAGAATTCTGCCAGTTCTGAACTAGAATAATTTTGAATTTTTTGGTTTTATGACATGCATTCCACATTAATCACGCAAGAAAAATCTGACATAATTATACTTAGAATGAATTACAGTATAAAGAAACTATTATGTTTGTTTAAAAAGGGTCATAATTAATTCAAAATTCAAATTTATAGTTAGCATACTCATATGGCAACCAAGGAAATATAATTGGTCTTCAAAGAAAATAATTTTTGAAGAGTAAATGTAATAATTCATAACACTAAATAAGTATTGATTTAAATTTTGTTCATATTGGCAGGGCATAATATTTCATAAATTTACTTATAGATTCTAGCAGTATTTCTATATACCCATAATTTGTTATTTTCAATATTTCTTATCCAAATTTATGTCTCCCTTATGGGTTACAGATTTAAAAATTATTTTGTGTTTAAAATTTGTTTGATACATTTCAAAGACAAGATGAAAGATAAGTAAAATCCCAGAAACATTCTTTTCCTAAATTTTTTGAGCATCTGAAAATATCTCATAAGAATCTGGAAGAAATTCATATCATTAGCACACTATGGAATCTGTCAGGTACATGTATTCCAAGACCTTTGTAAATTCATCGTCATTCCATTGCTTATTCTGAGGCCGTGTTAACCTCTACTCTCCTAATGCTTCTTCTTCCTGCTCCCCTTATTTCTAATTCTATATTCATATCTGTTAAATATATAATATTTTTCATATGGTGCAATGAGATTTTAGAAAGAAAATCAGTTCCAAGAAAGTTAATAAATATATTTAAGAATAACTATATAAATATATCATAAAAATCCACAAGTTATATGATTTATATTTAGACATATAAAAATAGAGAGGGACATCGAATTACAATCGGAAGGAAGTAACAAGTAGGAAGACTTTTCCAGTTCTCATTTATATTACAATCCTTGTCACTAGACTAGATTAATGCTATGTTAATTCCTATCCTTTATTTAATTTTGTCATAAGAAATGAAGCACTGGAATTTTACCCCAAAGTGTTTAACAGTTAATGAGCCTGCTCCTCCCAAAGCAAAATCTACTGCCTAGAACTAATGTCAGATACACACAGCTGAAACAACTGTAGAGTTTATCAAATGTATTTAATCATTTTTCTAGTGTACCTGATCACAGTCTATTTGACTGATACACTGTTTCCATTACCTCATGCAAGGTCGATGTAGATCTTTATTTTGACTGTTTTAAAGCTACTCGTGTATGTCCACAACAAGCTATTTAATCGTCCTTGTTCGGTTTCTCTCAGTCATATAGAACTAACATATAGACATTTATAATCAGTACTACTCTTCAAGGAATTTCCTAAATCTTTTAATCTGCCAAGTACTAAATGACTTCCTCTGTACAACAGTCAAATCAATCATGCTACTTTGTGGACTATTTTACTAAGTAATTAAATAGATATTTCTAGTTTGCTCTATTTACTTACAAGCAAAATAAGGCAGTTACCTGAGAAAAAGCTATATTTAAGCCAAAACTTAAGTGAATATATAGCTATAGGAAATTTTAGAATAGGTAACTCAACATAATTTTCAGTCTTATCCTATCACATCTTTTCTTTGTAAATCACTTGGCCTTTTAAATCACTGGACAACCTTCAAACAAATAGTTCTCACCAAAGTGACACTATTCCAAAAACATAAAATATCAAGTTCTCTCTCTCTCTCTCAGACAGACACACATTCACACACACACACATACATACATACACACACAACTTTTAAGACCTCTTTATCTTAGAAGTCATACTGACTTAAAGTTAAGTGTCTACTTTAGTGTTTCTTTTAATATTGTTCTTACATGAAATCCAAGATCTGAAATATGTAGGATGAATATTCTAAACCATTTCTTAGTAATTTATTTACAAGCCTATCCTTGTGCTTTGCATAGATTAATGCTAAGTATACATTAATTACTTATAATTGCTAATGTCACATATATTCTCTGTACCTAGAAACTAAAATAAGGATTATTGAACTCTTTCCAAACATGAGGTCTATTGACATAGCCAACCAAGGCTTTAATGGCACTTTAATGGTAATGTGAAATACCAATATTTACCAGATAATCATGCTACCTTTCACCGTGCTTTAATTCAAACTTCTCTCAGTGAAAGAGGAAGAGAACTCCAAGCCTTGGATTTTTCAGTATGGTACTTAAGATCTCAAACCATTTCTCTTGTCTGCTAATTGATCTCTTCTAATTAGTGTTTAATTGTGCATATACTTTTCATGCTTTTATTTAATTACCACCTGTTACTTTTATTAATTTCTTATTTTTAGTCAACTTATTTAGAAAATTTGAACGGTCTACCATATTTAATTATTATTAACTGCAAGAAAACTAGCAAATTTTTCTTCCAAAAATTCAAAAACCTTAGAAATAGATAAATAAAACCATGTGATATAATTTATAAATATTTCATATTAGTAATATTCATCAAAAATATTTTGTGAAAGACAGGAAAATGAAAAAAGAAGTCAATATGGTTCAATTTGTAATTTGGTCATATGCGAAGATTTGTCAATTTATGAAGTTTGTTTTGAGATTTAAATATTAAAATATACAGTGTATTTTTAAAAACAATTGACTTATTTTCTTATATTACAGAACTCAAGATTCAATCTTCTCTAATAATGGAAGCTACTAAGTAGAATTTGGGAACACAAAGTGAAATAACTGTGTATCATCCATTCAGCTAATTCCGGAAACTGAATTCTAATATATTTTAAAAAGGAATACCCTTTTAATATTTTATAAAGAAAATGCGTTTTCATTTATATCTGATGTGTAAATATCATGGTAAATTCTATTTTATACAATTCAAATCTAACACTTGTGCCCTGCAAAGACCATCAGACTCATTAATGTTTATATTGATATTAATGTTACCTCCAAACTGGTTTTTCATTTCAATTTATTTTTCCTAGAGCTATTATGTTACTGTCATTTAGAATTTTTATGATATTATAAACTGTGTTTTGTTTTACAATATTGCATTCTTAAAATGTGTCACAGGCAGTGACCAAGTTGAACTGGGAAAGAATGCAGAGTATAGAGGTGCGTTGAATATTTCTGCTGATGGCAATAACTCAAAAAGTCATACCTCATTTCCCTCTCCATGATATCTACTATATAACTTCCTGGATATTCATCAACTCAGTAGGGACTTGTGACCCATTCTCCATTCTGTCCTCATGATGTTTTATTGCATATAAGTGATAGAAAATCCAGTTCTGTAAATCTTGCTCTATGTTTCATTGACTCTTTCCCTTACTGGCTATTGCAGAACCCTTACTTTCCCACACAGTCCATCAATCATTTTTTAGAGTGTCACACAGGTTCTCCGTATGTACCCATAAACATGGCTTTTCAACTATGTATGGCATTTTTCATGCTCTGCCTTTTGTACTCTATCTCTCCTCCAGCATGATGACCAT
The DNA here is from genome assembly GCF_004115265.2 of Rhinolophus ferrumequinum. Classification (NCBI taxonomy): domain Eukaryota; kingdom Metazoa; phylum Chordata; class Mammalia; order Chiroptera; family Rhinolophidae; genus Rhinolophus; species Rhinolophus ferrumequinum. Next base: position 29,819,259 of record NC_046286.1, on the reverse strand, counting down.
CTATCTCCAGGGGCCTATTGCATGCAAGAATTTGGATGCTAAGCAAATGGTCTCAGAAATAAGCATATAGCTCCATATATTGATACAAATTGTGAATGGGAATAACAATATATAATAAAATAGTAAACATTTCAGGCATAGTTTGATTGAAGGATCATGGAAATTTTCTAAAAATTAACACCATAAAATATATAGCCAATAGGGGAAATTATAAATAAAAATAACATTTCATTTTTTGCAAGTTTAAAAAATTGTGATTTCTAAATAACTTAGAAAATAGTATACAGGAAGAGCTATGAAGAATAACCAGTCCTGTCAGGTATCAAATCATACTAGATATACACTATAATTAAAATAAGTGTATGAATAGATGGAAATATCAATAGAACACAAAAGAAAGTCCAGAAATAGAATCAAATACAGATTTCTAAATCTACTATATGACAATTGGTTATATCTCAAATCACAGGGACAAAAACAGTTTTTTTGAAAATGAATGATATTGAAATCACTGAATATTTTTGGAAAAACTTAAAACTCTTCACACCACCCACAAGAATAAGCTGAAAATGGATCAATGAGTAAACATTTTTTTTGGTTTGCTTAACTATTATCTGACATAAGAAAAGACTTTCTAACTATTACTAAAAATCCAAATATAATTTTTAAAATTAATTGATTTAAGTATCTAAAAAAAAGAAAAAAAATCATGGTAGAAAGTTTCAGAAGCAAAATCAAAAGACAAAAAAAAATCAAAAGAAAATATTTTCAACATATATCACATATACAAAATTACTATGATAATATATAAAGAGCATTTTTGAACAGTGATATTAAAAAAATTCAAAAGTCTAGAAATAGGAAAAAGACATAAACACATAATCTACAAAAAGATATACAAAAATAGCCCTTAAACATATGCAATGAAATTCACCTTCACTCAGAATGAGAGAAATGCAATGGAAACTACTTTGAAATTCCATTTCTTACCCACCAGATTAGCAAAACAGCAGAAGCTTGAAAATTGGCAAGGCTTTGGGAAATCAGGCAATCATGTATTTTGTGTGATGGGAATGAAAATTGATACAATCGCTTTGGAGAGGTATTTGGCAAAGTCTGACAAAACTATGCCATATAAGCTACTCCCAGGAATGCATCTGGATGATACAACTCCAACAGTACAAAAATTCATATGCACAAGATTATTCAGTAAAACATTATTCGTAACTGCAAAATATTGGAAATCACTTATAGGAGATTGGGTGAATATACTATGGTACATACACACAATTTAGAATGTGTAATTACAGTATGCAGCTACAAAAATGGAATGTCTATGAACTGATATGAAATTAGTTACAAAAGACATTCTCAGGTAAACAGAATATGTGTGTTTGTGTGTATCATTCATCATTCATATATGTGTGTGTGTATATATATATATATATATATATATATATACTTTGTATAAAAATGCAGGAAAATATAAAAATGCAGGAAAATAGATAATATTCATGTATTTGTTTATCATTACAAAATAAATACAGGAGAGATAACACAGGCATTAAATACGACAGGATTGCAGGAAATGGGGTAGAAGAGATACTTTATTTTTATTACGTGGTGACTTTTATAAGCATGTTAACGTTTTACATTTTAAATAAAAATTAAATCAGTAATAATAAACAAAATAATCATGTAGTAATAGAAACAAACAAATAAGTGTCTACAAATGAATTTCACATGAATACTGAAGGGAGTAAAAGAAAGAGATAGAAGAGAGGGAGAAAAACAGGGATGAACAGAAGGAGAGACAGAGAGGGGTGGGGTGAGGAATGGAGGGAGAGAAAGAAAAGAAAAAAGATAGACAGAGAAATAACATGACCAAAGTAATTTATAAATGTAATACTTGACAATATATCCTGTCTTTAGTAGCGGTAGAAGTTGCAACAAATCTTGGAATATTTTTTAGTAGATTTACTTTTTGTAGTGTTATGGCCAAAGAAATATGAAATATTTAGACACATTATAGGATTGAGCAAACGACTACATGTGTTGATAGTTTGGGAGTCAAGGTTCTCACTGAGGAAGAAAAGATAACAATTATGGAATGGACGAAGCGTGAAAGAATTGTGCAATTATGCATTGGAATTGGAGGTATCAATGTAAACTCATGATTTGTGAAACATTATATACATAATTTATGTAGGTATGTATACACTTGCATGTATAAACCTGTTTCTATATATTCATGGCTATATGTACATGTGTATAAGTAATGTACACGTGCATACATGTATATGTGTTATGTATATATGTATTGCATGAATGTATTTCCTAGTTCTGTACCCCAAAAGGGCCAAAAATCAATGATACGCTAATATATAGCGTAATATATAGTGTGTGTTATATATATATGTCAATATATATAGTATATATAACAGTATATGTCAGTATATATATAGCATATATAGCAGTATATAGCAGTATATATATAATAGCATATATAATATATATATAATAGCAAGTATATTCATATTATATATATATATATATATATAATAGCAAGTATATATATATATATCGATATATATATAATATATATATATTATATACTGCCTATTTTTTAGGAATTATAAACTGATGTATTTAGGAGAAAAGGGCCATGACGTATGCAACTTAACCTCAAATACAAAGAGATCTACTGAGAGCAGTAGAACAAATAATAAAGTGAATCTGGTAAAAGGTTAACAATTGGTCAATC